>NC_045428.1:484675153-484917653 GCF_902635505.1 Sarcophilus harrisii | reverse complement strand
ATGATATCTAGGCCAAACAAGTAAGGAGTGTATTTAATTACAGAAATAAGGCAGGAAGCATGGCCAGAGACTAAAAAAATAATTCAGTAGAAAGAAGATATCCATGAGATCTTAGGGATAAGCCTGAAACAATAAAAAAGTTAGCTCTGTTCAAAGAAGTCAAGTGAATAACAAGTCTGAGCTTGAGTAATTATGGTAAATATATCATTAAGTTAAGTATGTATAATTTTTTTATGCCAAAATAAGTGATAGTTAAGCCCATTTTTTCAAAGGTTCTTACATCATCATACAATCTTACATATTACATCAAAGGTTCTTACATCTTACAGTTCCCTTTGACCATCTATATTTCCCATATTGGAATTATATTTAAGAAATAGAGGACAATATGATATGATCCAAATAAAAACCCTTTTTCTTGTCAAATTATATAATTACAAAATTCTATCCATCTTATTCCTGGGGATGAGTAAGAAAAGGATTCTTATCCAGTAAGGTTCCTTCATGGAGATAGAGAAAGCAACCATCAGACTAGTGATATTTCAGAGGCACTCCTCCATACTCCTTGTCATGTGATTCCAGGGTTTAAAATACCTATCATTACAATTATTCTTCTGAGCCAATTCATTGTGTCATCAGAGGACCCTGTCCAAAATTAAGTGTTGCTACTCATTGGGGTTAACCCACAATAACCTTTTGATCACATAGTCCCAGACTGTCTAATGCATTCTTTCACAAAAGGCCCTGAGTGAAAGGTGAGGTAGTCAATCAGTGAGCATTTATTTTGTTCAACAATAATATTTTGTACTTATTATGAGTCAGACCTTGGGATCCAAAGAAAAGCAAAAACATAATATCTTCCCTCAAGGAGCTCATATACAAATGGGGGAAGAAACATTAAAATAATTGCTTTTATTTGATAGCTTGATAGATAGGTAGACAAACATAAATAGACATTGAAAATGGGAACTGGAAAAATGAAATTTAATCTGGATTGAGGGAGGGTATGTTGGGGAAATGGACAATAGAGAATCCGGGCAACAGCAGATTCTTGAACCCTCTGAGCCTTCTGAGTACCTGAATCTGATGGGAAAAGGTGAAAGGCTGGAGGGAAAAGGTACTTTTGGATTTCATCAGGTAATGGCAGGTACCAAAAGGTTCTTTTGGATTTCATCATATTGCCTTGGGGCAATCTCACACCAAGGTTATTCACCTTGCTTTATAGTACCCTAAGGATTCTTCATTTTCTTTTCCTTGCTAGACACAGGAGGAAGCATTTGTCATTTTAAAAACTGTTTCTAAATAGTCTTTCTGTGTTTTGGAATAGAGATTAATTGGTAAAGTAAATACTTGTATGAAGATAATTGGCATTCCCCTGACAAATTGCAATGGTTTTAAATCCTGGAGTGGGTTAGTGCCTTCTCTGATAAGGAGTATTAATATGATTAAATTGACCAGGCTGCTACTGCCACCACATTTGGCATTTCCAGACAAGGCCAGAGATAATTTAGCTGAATATTTTCTGTTTCCAATGAGACTGTTTAGTGAAGAACATGAAAGCAAGATGTGACCATGGAGAAAAAGATCACCCAGAAAAATAGACCACAGAAGAATGAGGCAAATGGTGAAGTCCTCTCCTTCCTTATCCTGTCACTTGTCTCAAACTCAAGCAATCTATGAAATGAAATACCGTAGCGTGACAGACTTGAGGAAATATGACATAGGTATTAAGGATAGATAAATACCAGAAGGAAAAGAAAATATAGTGCTAGGGTTTGCTCATGATTGTAGGAGAAAAGGGATTTATTAAAAACACCTGTAGTCTTAAATCTAATGAGGTCATAGGAGCCATGGGACTTGAGCAATTTAAGGGGTACAGAAACCTGCCTGGGAGTAGCAGGTGGGAGTCCCAGGTAATAACAAAAAAAAATAATAATATCTGATACTTACATAAGGCTTTTTAAGTTTTACAAAATTCTTTACATAACTTTTCTAATTTGATCTTCACAACATCCTGATGGCCTAGGAACTACTCCATTTTACATGTGAGAAAAACAAGATTCAGAAATGTTAGTGCTTTGCCCAGCTTACAAAGCTAGTATCTAAGGCAGTATTTAAACCTGTCTCCTCAATGATACTATATCATGCTGCATGTCACAAAACTAACATTAAGCTTCTCAAGTTTACCAAAGAGAAAGTAAGTTGAATGTGGGCAGTCATGGAAGACTTGAATTTGAGAAAATTTAGGGTCAGTTCTCCAAAGCAGTGAAAGAACAATAGATGCGCTGATAGGATCTCAACAAATGTTCACTGATGAATACAAATTCGACTTGTAGGAGCTAAAGTTTATATCTCAATTAGCAAATTATTTTCTGAGGGACCACAGCAGAGGGGAAAAAAAACAATAAACTTGGATTTGGAGTCAAAGAACCAGAATTCAAATCTTAGTTCTGACACTTTCTAGCTCTATGAACATGGACAAAACATTTAACCTCTCTGACATTTAGTATGGGGATAATAATATTAAAAAAAAAAACCTAGGGCATTTGCAAGGAATTTGCTCAGCAAACCTTAGAATAAACTTTATAGAAATGTGTAACTGTCTTTGGTATTTGGAGAGGGGCTCCCTCCTAAGGGAGATCATTCTTATGAAAGGAAAACATTCCCAAATATGTGATCCATATAAACATGATCATTACTTACATGGCCCTTACAAGACAGAAATTGGAATAATGGCTTGGAGGATGGATGGCATGAAACAGGCTTCATTTTTGATGAAAATAAATGTTGGGCAACAATCAGAAGAAACAGGAAGGGAATATATTTTCTCCATCAGGTTATAAGAAATAATTTCACACATAAAACAGCTTAGATCAAATTTCAAGGATTGAAGAAGGAGAAATAACTGGCCAGCAAGATGAAATGCTATCTCAAAAAGGCAAATTTGGTTAAAGATAGCAGTTTGAAAAAGTTGAAGGCGGATGTCAAAAATTAATGTTTGATCTTAAGAGTGAAGCAGCATGATACAGGGAAAAGAATAATTGACTTGAAATATGAACACTTTGGTTTGAATCCTTGGCCTATCACTATAGTAATCTTGGGCAAGTCTCAATCATTCTAGGAATTAGTTTCCCTATCTGTAAAATGAATGGGGTGGACAAGATGACCCCTGAAATCTCTTCCAAGTCTATGGTTTAATTATTCTAATTTTAGAATGTCACAGAGAAGTAAATTTGCATGGACCAACTAGCAAGCAGGGAAAATGGTGATAAGCATTCTCATAAATATTCATATACACAAACTCCAGTTGTGCCATCCAAATATTGGAGCAGGGGAGAGAGGGGAGGTTGTGGGAAGAATCTGGGAGGCTAGCAGGAGAGGCTATAATAATCTAGGCATGAATCATTGGATCTGCTTGAAGGGGAAACTTGAAATTAACTCAGGTTCTGAAGAAGAGTAGAAGAAAACACTATGTTCTACAAGAAAGGCTGAAGGGTTTCCAAAGGCTAGGGTTACTTAAAATCACAGAATGTTATTATTAGAAGGGACCTTAAACACTATGAGGACTTAGGATTTAGAGCTTAAAGGGCTCTTAGAGGTCAATTTGTCCACCTGCCGTTTTCATTTGATTGGTGAAGACTGGAGAGAGATGAAGTGACTTGTCCAAAAATCCTATAATTATTATTATTGTTGATTGATATATTGTTGATTGGAAGGGATTTAGTTAAGTCGTTTTTCAATTATGTCCAACTCTCTGTACCCCATTTGAGATTTTCTTGGCAAAGATAGTAGAGTAGTTTGCCATTTTCTTGTCCAGTTCATTTTACAAATGAGGAAAGAGGGAAACAGAGTTAAGTCACTTGTCCAGGGTCACAGTAGTAAGTGTCTGAGGTCAGATTTGAACTCAGGAAAGTGAGTCTTCCTGACTCTAGGTCCTCTATTCTATCCACTGAAACACCTAGCTTCACAAAAGCTATTTGGTCCAACTCCCTAATTTTACATATGAGGAAACTGAGGCCCAAGGAAGCTAAATGACTTAGCCAAAATTGCACAATTAAAAAGCAGAAAAATAATATTTGAAACCATGCTCTGAAAAGAGAGTCACTGCTCTTTCAACTGTTCCATAAAGTTGTGATATTAATATAAAGACATTAATAGCAGTCTTACTCACTTCTGTTGAAAGGAGAAAAGCATAATTTAGCACCATACCTGACACATAGTAGACACTTAACAGATGTTTGTTGACTGACAGTAAAGGGGAATGGTAAAAGAGAGTTTCACCAATATTTAGTTATGAGTTTAAATAAAACCAAGGGAATAAAGAGAACCTCCCTGCGTCCATAAAACCTTAAACTAGAGACCAGAATTAGAGTCAGAACCCAGTGCCTAACTGTGTACAGGTTGTATAAGCCACTGATGTGCTTCCCAAAAATAATGACCCAATTTCTTACCACCCAAATGTTCACCTAGAGACTGGCAAAAGGAATCAACTATGTCCCAATAGCAGATGGAAAGGCTTGTATTGCTACCTCAGGAAATGAATGTAAGAAATTGACATTAGCTCTGTTGTGTTCTGATATCAAGCCAGAGATGCTAGCTCCTTCAAAGCGTACTTTTTTCTTTTTTTTCCCCAACCACTTACCTTGGTCATACATTTTACTTTCTGACACATGGTAAAGGTTCCAATGGTAGCATCTGTGGTTATTCTTTCACCTTTCAATTGTGGGCGAAGCAGCTGGCGGAACTAACCTGGGAGGCGAACCAGCGACCAGTCAAATTGTGAAGGAAGGAACCCTACGGGGCAGGAAAGCAAAAGTGGAATGGTAAGCTGTAGCAGAGCAAAGTTACAGGAGCTGATGCCCAAGAAGTGAGGTTATTCCTGTGAAATTCTTTGTGGGGAAAATCAACTGAGAAATCATTTAGGGATACTAGAGGACCTTTCCATTCTGAGTATCTTTGGAAGAGAAAGTGGAAAGATACCATCATTCCCTACAGAACAGAAATGCAGAAAGATTTAACAAAAACAAAGATTAGTAGATAAGCAAAAATTCCCAAAAGCCAGGAAGGTGAGGAAAAGAGCTTGAAAATGAGAAAGTCAAAGAAGAAATTTAAGATTAATTGAAGCAACATGAGTCGAGTCCCAGATGCAAATAGGTGAAAGGCTGATGAAGATGACTGCCCAAGCCAAATTTTAATATCCTTGAGAGAATATATACTTAAAAGTAAATTTCATATTATTGAATGAGGCTCTGGAAATTAGATTTGTTCAGATATAAAAGAATAATAAAATAGAATAGAATGATAATTAGAACCATTAATTGGAATCTTCTTTGCATCATGCACAGAAAATAATCATTCAGCTTTTGCTTGATATCTGCATAGTGCAATGAAAAATGCCCTGAATATGAAGTCAGAAGTCACAGAATTCAGTTTGAATCTAGGCTCTACCATTTACTAATTATTTGTGTTCCTGGGAACTTAATCTTTGAGCCTCAGTTTCTCATCTCCAAAATGAAGAGTTTGGACTAAATAACCTGTGAGGACCCTTTCTACTCCATATCTGATTCCATTTAGAAAAACCCATTTCTCCAGAAGCTGTTAGAAAAGTTTTTCATCTACCTAAGCCCAAATTATCCTACTTACAACTTCTATCCAGTGTTCTTCATCATGTTCTTGGGAACTAAGCAGCTGGTAGGTCAGTCAGTTGATAAACATTAATTAAGGATCTCCTCTAAGACAAATACTATGCTAAGTGATAAAAATTCAAATAAAGACAAAATAGATAGCCCCTATTCTCAAGGAACTTATCACTTAATGGAGTAGATCATGTGCAAAAAACTGTGTCCAACTGAGCTATCTACAGGCTAAATTGAAGATCATCAACAGAGGAACTTCACTCTATTGAAGGAGGTTTTATTTGGGGCTTGAAGTGAAGCCAGGAAGCAGAAATGAGGAGTCAGAGAATTTCAGGCACAGAAAATAGACCATGAAAATTCCCAAATTCTGGAGTTGGAATATCTTGTTTAAAGAACACAATGTATTGGGATATGTAAATAGAGAAATAAAGGGTTTACGTATCAGAAAACTGTAAAATATAAAGAAAATTGCATAAGTCAGGCTATGAAGGGCTTTAAATGACAGTGGATTTTATACTTGATCTTGGAGGTGATATGGAGTCAATGGAGCTTATTGAGTAGGAGTGACATTGGTCATAATCTGCATTTCAGCAAGATTATTTTGATAAATGAGTGGATAGATTTGAGTAAGGAGCAATCACATTTAATACCTTTTCATGCTATTACAATATACTGATGTTTTTTATGCAGTCTTTTCTCCTCAAAACCAAATATATCTAGTTCTATCAGATTATCTTCATTTTGCATGGTCTTAAAATGTAGCATGATGTTGTGGGTAAGTAACCAGATTTGGGACAGAAAGATCTGTTTTCAGATCCAGGTTCTGACACTTACTGTGTAACCCTAGGTTTCAATTTTCTCATCTGTAAAATGAGGGGACCATACTTGAAGATATCTCATGTCTCTCCCACTCTGAATCTATGGCTCTAGGAGCCTCCTCTTTGTCCTGATTGGCCTCATGTCGGTATACCCTATTTGTGAATGTCCCTTATACAATATAATATCCAAAACAAAGCACAATAATGCAGAACTGGACTGAACCACTTGTTGAATGACCAAAACTAAACTGAATGAAAGAAGAACTTATAACTACAAAAATTACTAGACTGTACAAATAAAAGAGACTAAATCAAAATCAAGTGAAAGGAGGGATTGGTTCAAGTATATAATGCACTAAGCTTGAAAACTGGAGGCAAAAGGGAATAAAACAGTTGCACCTTAGATAACTTGTAATAAAGAAAAAATGGTAATTTCTCTCAAATTACAGATCTGACCTGGGCATTCCACTATTCCAAAATCTTCAGTGTCTCCCTATTACCTTCCAGATAAACACATAAAATCTTCAGCCTGGCACATAAAGTTCTCCACAATATTGATCACATCTACCTTTTCAGTCTTATTCCATAATCTTTACCCACCAATCCTGTGAAGTTTCTGTTTCCTATACATGATAATGAATCCACTACTTTGGCCCTTTACACAAGTAATCTACCATATCTACAAAGCAATCTGTTCTCATCACTGATTCTTAGGAACTTAAATTTTCTTCAAAGCTCAGATCAGATATTGCAAAGGTCTTTTTCAATCCATTCCCACTCCCACCTGTTGCTAGTTCTTGAAATAACTTTGAATTTATTTATAGGTGTGCATATGCTGTTTCTCCTAAAAATTATATATTTTTGTGGGGAGGGGCTACATCATTTTTTGTATCCAAAATACCTTGCCCAGAGCAGTCATTTATTACAGAATTGGTTTTGTGTTCAACTGAATTTAATGATTCACTCCAATGATTAGAAATTTTGAACCACTGAGCCACCCATACTCACAAGAGTGAAAAAGAAAAATGTGGGTTTTGAAAATGCAAGAAATTGCAGTTTTAATGACAGCTGCGAAAGGAATAAAGACAGAAGTTTCCATTGCAGAGAATTATAGAATAGTCTATAAGGGGCCTTAAGTATCCATTCAAATCTCTAATGCAGTGATATACATGTACATCATGGGTATTTTGTAGTATGGACCCTTATGACAATCTGGGGAAGTGTATGGATCCTTTCTCAGGATAATGTATGTCAGTGCATAAAATATATATCATTACAAAAGAAACCAGTTATATTAAAATGAAATATAATAGAAATAAAATACCATATGGAAATACATAGTACATAAATATGTTTAGCAAGCATGTTTATGAAAATATTTTTAAAGAAATCATGGGCCAGAAAGGTTAAATTATTTGCAGGAGGCAAATGAAAGAGTTGGGATTAGAATCCAGATCTTCACTTAACCCAGAGAGAAAATTATAATCAAAATTTTCCTAATTCCCTAAGACATCAATAACTCATTTAGACTTAGAAGGAAGAGTCAAATGAATTCTCCTTCTATTCAAGCAAATGCATTTGAAAATGTAGCTATTGTCATTGGCAAATTAGAAGTTGATATCACACTTGTCTGCACTTATTGTTTTCCCGGCCTCATGCCCTTAATTAAACTGCCCTGAATTCTTGAAACAACCACATCCTTACAGTATCCAAACAATATCACTAACCGATTTGAGCATGGCATTCAATGGAGCTTTCCTATGTGTATTTTCCCTAGTTACATACCTTCTACAAATGTACACTTTCTATAACTCTTCTAAGAGCCCATGAGCTCCAAACTTAGGAAATATAAGTATATAATAATTAGAATTGTCTGTTCCTAGTGGCTTTTATCTATTTCTTATCTTCTCTATTTTAATACATACCTAAAACCAAGAAATCCATACAAAGAAAAGTAAAACCACTTCCCTCTCCCAGACTTGGCAAAGCAACATGGCATAAAGGATAAATCGCTCTCCTCACAACTGGGAATACTTAGATTTAAAATTCCTATTTCTCATATACATTGGCTATGTAATTCTGGACAAAGCAGAACCTCTCCAATTCTAAACATCTCTGTAAGATTATTAAGTTACAGATAAGATACTGACCTGCCTCAGTAGAAGGTGGGTCATTATCCAGGAATTCCCTATATTTATGAAATCACAGGTTCAGTCCCTATCTCAGATGTACCTGGTGAGGTAATGTCTTAACTTAATAAGTTCATGGTAAATATCTATTGAATAGAACTGAATTGAAATGATAAATGCTCTTGCCTTTGCCTAGAAAGCTATGTCTTCTTTTTTAAAATGCATGGTTCTATGCACCTGGAGAACCCTCTCAAAAAAATGTAAAGTGATTGATCATAAACATGACTCTGAGCTGTAGATAGCAACACTAGGACTGTGTTCTGCTTCTTGATGTCCAAGTTCTTTAATCATCAAAAATACAAAGGACAGGTTAAGTATTTTGGACCATGGGGATAAACTCAAAGTAATGGGCAGAAGGTGAGCTTGAAAAAGTTTTTATTAAGTATAAGGCAAAGTGTTTTGCTGCCAGAGCTGTTTCAAGAGTTTCCAAAGAAACTGTATTTAGGAGTCTAGAGAAGCAGTACTAGAGAAACAAGGAGATGGAAGAGGACTATTTCAAGCTATTGTCTTGAAGTTTTGCTTAACAGTTTACATATAGTCTGTGAAAGCAGCTAGATGGAATGGGCTTTGTATTGTCAGTCCTGATCTTCTGTCCAGCTGGGTCTCACTCAGAAGTCTTTTTTTTTTCATGGAACCACTGAATAATTAGACTTTTAATGGGTACTTTGAAAACTGTGAAAGCAGCTTCAGGAAAGGAAACTTCAATCACTTTCAGACACCTTTATGTCATTTCTGAGTGGGCCAAAACTGGCCCATTAAGATATGGTAGGTCAAGAAAGAACCACACAGCAATGGGGCTTGAGCCAGGAAGCTTTAAACATCAATCCATTTTGTCAGGATGGAGGGTACAGGTAACTGTCATAGGGAAGCAGGTGACCATAAGATAAAAGATATTTAATTGGTATAGCCTTTGTATTTACTAACTGCACACATTCTTTCTTCACTTTGTAGGAGAGCATGGGGTGGAATACTATACATATTATTCAAATTAATAGATTTCTTGGTTAGTTTTGCTATTTTTCACTTTCTCTTTTCTTCTTTATTTTAAGAGATGATTTAAATGTCAGGGAGAAGAGAAATATGTTTGTAGATGAAGATGATGCTAAATATAAATGATAGCAATAATTTTTCAAAAAACATAATAAAAACTCTGGCAGAGCCAAGGTGGTTTAAGAGGCAGTGATTCACCTGGGCTTTTCCCCAAACACCTTTAAATAATGCCATAAAACAATTCCTAAAGTGGAAGAATCCACAAAAGAATGGCATCAAGAAGGGAAGGAGAAAGGGAAGGAGGGAGAGAAAGAAGGAAGAAAATAGAAAAAGAGTAAAGGAAAGAAGATAAATCTCTCTATATACCCAGCTCCTCATTTTCCTCCCCTTCCCAATCACTTTTTTTATTTGTGTCATCATTAATTTTGACAAGTTTTCTAGCTAAAAACAGAAAACCAAGTCATCAATAATTAATCAAATTAATCAATAATCAAAAGGTTTAGACAACACAGAGCTAAAGGGAACAGATTCTTTGGGCACTCCACTAGAGATTTATTTTACAAGTTGACATTGACCCATTCATAATTCCCGATTCATTCAGCCAAGCAGAGTATAGAGCACCAGACTAGAAAGCAGGAAGACACTTCTTCATGAGTTCAAATCTGGCCTCAGACATTTACTAGCTATTTAAGTTAATTCACTTTGGTCATGTGTCAGTAGTAGAGATAGCAATTGATTTGAAGTCAGAAGACCCAAGTTTGATCCCAGTCCTCCTATTTTATCTAGGTGACCTAAGGCTCATTGAGTTGAATCTATAATTTTATACACACACACACACACACACACACACACACACATGAAAATACATGTGGCACACATAGTAGTTTTAAAATTTACATTCGTACCCCATTTCTACCAAATAAATTCTCAGATCCTTAGTTGGTAATTCATGGACCTCAATCATTATCTCTACTAGACTTATACCCGAACATTTTCCTATAAATACTTTATTTTCCAGTCTAAGGGAATTACCTTTCCCAAAATATGATTTCAAATATAAATATAATCAATGTTGGTTTAGTGGAATAATCATTGAATCTAAAGTTAAAAAAGAACTGGATTCAAAACTAATCTAAGACACTTTCCAGTTGTATGATAATGGAAAATTCTCTTAATTTCTCTGAATCTTCATCTTTAAAATGGTGATAATAATACTTAGACTCTCTGCTTCACAGAATTGTTATGAGAAAAGATCTTTATTTAAATGTTAGTTATCATCATTATTTCTTGATGCTTTCCTTCCTCTGTGTCTTTTATCACACCACTCTCTTTGCCTAGAACAGCCTCCCTTCTATATCTGCCTTTTATAGTATGATCCATTATTCAAAACTCAATTCAAATGTCACCTTTTCCATGAATCTTTTCATGATTCACTCAATCAGATGTGGCTTCTCCTTCTACTGATTCTCATAGCACTTTTTATATGTCATCTGACAACTATAATCTTCATAGTATTATGATTATTTGTGCATATTCTTATTCCCCAGTGCCACAATCATAAGATCCTGAACAGAAATAATAATTTATTCATCTTTCTAGGTTCTTCAGAATTTAGATGCTTTACACTTATAAATGCCCATTTTTAATTGAACAAAATATTTAATCCATATCTACACACAGAGCATATCTGGCCAATCAGACCCCAGCAACAAGTACCACAAATATGGGTGCCTTCAAATCAACTCAAAAACCCTTTAATACCAATTCAGTTGAAGCTATGGGGCACAGAAAACCTTAGATTCCATGGTTCAGTTCCATATGCAACGAGAGATCTTGAAAACCAAACAATGGTTGAAGGGGAAAACAAAGAGCCTGAGGTGATGGCATTTGAGGACAGAGACTTATTGCTGCTGAGATCTCTAAGGAAGGACTCTTATCTAGGTAGGAAAAAAAGCCTTGTGAGGACTTTAAAGTTTATTTCGAGGGATGTTCGGTACATACAGCAGGTACCAAAATGTTGTCCTAGGTCATAGAGGACTGGGAATGAGAAGGTAATAAATAGCTAGATTTTTCCTTTAATATTGTTTAGACATGTATTCTGAAAGTGGGAATACATTAAAAAAAACAGTCTCATGGGGTAGTGATGGGAGGGAGCATGCCATCTGGTAGTTTCCTCTTTTAACTAGTTATTCTTGTTAACTAAGTGCCAAGCTCAGTTGTATCTTCTTGCTGAAGGTATTATTATTATTATCTGCTAAATTTTAGTGCTCTAGGGCAGAGGTCTAGTTTTGATTGTTGCCTCTTCTTGCTGAAGGTATTGTCAGTATCTGCTAAATTTAAATGTCCTAAGGCAAAGGTCTAGTGACAATGCTTCTTTACAAGCCTTTCTATATGTCATCCTAAAGCATCTTGCAAAGGAAAAAAGATATTGGAAGTGGTGATTGGGTCATCAGTGAGACAATCAAAATATTGTCACCAAGAACAGAAACATCAGCCATACCATCCAGAGCCATTCTGCTACCTGAATGGCTAATGTAGCAAACATCACTGAAGCAGTATTTTATTAGAGAATCATAAACTATGAAAATAGAGTCCCCCCAAAATTCTTTGGCTTCTCTCCAGACTTGCACAATTGACTCGGAATTCAAAAATCATAGATTTATAGACCCTCTAGTCCAACTTACTCATTTCACAGATGGGGAAACAGACTCAGGAATATTAAGTGACTTGCCCACAGTTACACAGATCAGTGATAAGGCAAATTAGACTTCAAATCTTTTGATTCCAAAGTCAACATTCACTCTACATGCTGAAAGCAGTTTTTTTCAATGTAGAATATACTGCCCCTAAAAGCATTGTATTATCGTTGACAACCTTTTTTTAATCGTCATATAGACAAAATGCTAAAAATGTACTTTATCCTGAAGCAACTGGAGCTGCTGCCCTTCTAGGTGAGGTAGATGTGGCAGCTAGGTGATACCCACTGGTTGTACAGTGGATAGGGTATTGAATCTCAAGTCAAGAAGACCTAAAATCAAATCCATCTTTGTACATTTACTAGTTCTGTGATGCTGAGCTGTCTGCCTTAGTATTTTCATCTATAAAATGGGGATAATAACACCATTCTTCTAGAGTTGCTGTCAAAATCAAATAAAGTAATATTTGTAAAATGCTTTGTAAACCTTAAACTGCTAAATAAATGCTAGCTATTATCATTGGTAGCTATTTTATATAATTTTATAACTGGTCTTCCAATGGAGACTATAGGTACAAATCAGAAAGCAATTTTTACATGAGCACAAGGAGTAAGAAGGACTTCTACTCATGAACTGGTCTTTCTGGAACATATACACACACGCACACACACATGCCAAAAGCTTATCAAAACAGAAAAGCCCAATATAGATACATTTATACACTGCATTTCTATGAATTTACAAAGAACTAATGTGGTAAGTACAGAGTGAAAAGAGACTTTAAAGCTTCCTAAATCAAGCCAGAGGCAAAATGCTTTCAGTTTAACCATTCCTGGTGCCAGTGCAATAAGTCTGAAAAAGAATTCCTTTAACCTCAAGACCCACTAAAATCAAAGCTATGATCAAAGAGAAAAAAAAAATGGAGAGACTCTGCCCAGTGTAGAAGAAAAAAGAATCTACTGCTGCTGTCTTTTCAATATTCACTGTAATTCATGTACAACTGTGCTCATTTTTATCCTAATCCTTTATATGATTTGTACTTTGGAGATAAATTTAATATAGTACTAGAATACAGTGACCTTAGTCATATTAATATTAAGGGAAGTCATCTAAAGCAATACAAGCCTACAGGCCATGGATTTGAAAGAAATTAGGAAAAGCCCAGCTTATTTCCTTCAGGCAGAAAGGGGACCAGAGGAAATGCTTTAGGGGCTACCTCAGACTGCCTAAATAAGACCCTTAATATAAGTCAATAAATAAGCATATATTTAATGTTTAATGCTTAATAATGAATATTCTCATAATAATAACACTCTATATGAGACATTAATGGATCACAGATTTAGAGCTAGAAACAATTTTGCTTGGTTCATCTAATTCCTTTCTTTCTTATATTTACAGATGAGTAAACTAAGGCCTAAGGACTCAATTAAGTGGTTGCACAAGGTTACAAAAGTAATAAGTAACAACTGATGGGCCTTGAACTCAGGTTTTTGACTCCAATCTATCACTCTTCACTATATTATACTGCCAATATTTCAATAAGTCTTTTGATTTCAATGGCATAGGGACTTCCTTTGCTGACAAATAATATGCCTCCTCTATACCTGTATAGATAGCCTCTATGAGTGACTGTGACCAATACAATTCATCCCTGGGCAGCCAACCTTTGACAGATGAGCTTCTCTAATTTTATTTATTTTTTTTAATTTTTTTGAGCTTCTCTAATTTTAGCTAGATCAATCCACAGACAACTTGTGCTAGAGTAGATAGTACTAAATTTAAAATCAAGAAGAGCTGGATTCAAATCTGCATAATCAATCATAGTAATGTATGACTATAGACAAAGTGACTTATTCCTCTAAGCCTCAGTTCCTAGCTCTGTAAATTCAGATAATCATGGCACCTAGACCCACTGGGTTATTGATATCATCAAGTGAGAGAATCTAGCTTAAGTGATTCTGAAACCTTAAAGTCCTATGTAAATGTCAGTTTTTACTATTGTTATATTATTATAACATATTATTGTGCTACTATAATAAATTATTATAATATACAAATATATCATATAGTTATATATTATATCATATACCATATGTGATTATTATATTCTACATAATTATCATAATATATCATTATTGTTGTTAATACTACATCTAGATTTTTAGTTTGTTAAAATGTACCTGTTTGTGCCTTACTAGCCTAATCTTCAAGAACCTTAGTATGTATTTAAGCATGACAATGTATGAACATACCCATAGTCTTGCTACTGGAAAGTCTGAGGTTGGCGGATTGCTTCAGACTGGGAGTTATGAGTTATTGATAGGATGCCTGCACTGTCTGGTACTAATATAGAGAGTTGTGTCAGAGAGAGAGGCCCCTCAGGATGCCTAAGGAAGGGCTGGAAATCGGAAAAGTGAAAGATCCTTTGTGAGTTAATCAGTAGAAGGATAAGACTATGAATGGTCCCTGTACTTATAGCCTCAGCAAGATAAGTAGACCTACGCTCAAAAAAAATAAAAAATAACCTTACCTTTCTTCTCTATCAAGATGAAGCATGAAAAAAGAGGATCTGAAAAGATATCGTTATTATAGTATAACTTTTATATCACAGAATGTTGGCTCAGTGAAACAGAAACTGATAAATATTTGCTCTGAAAGCAAATGTGTAGCTTTTGCAGAGGAATTGGAGACAAAAAAAAAAAAAAAAAGAAGCTGAAGAATATCAAAGCAAAGTCTGCCATCTTAGAGACTTGGATGTTTCCCTCTCCCTCTCTGCAATAGGAATTGGCTATCATTTCATGACAATTTAGGGGGTCACTTCTTCTAAACATTTGCCATATCTGAATAGCCAATTACTATAATGGACTTGGTTAAAAAGCCCTGTAGTGTTCTAGAGAGCTATCAAATCATTCATGGATACAGGACAAAATGAAAAATTCCTGGAACTTATGCAATCCTAAAGTGAATGCTTTTAAACCTAATTTACCTAGCAATTACAAACCTACAATGGACTCACAAAAGAGGTAACAAATTTTTCCCTCTTCCATTTTTACCTCCCCCTGCCAGAGTTACCATCGTTTTAAACTCAATTTCAAAATTCTAACACAAGGGCACAACCAAGGTGAAGATAGACTTCTATAAGTTATGATGTGCCAATACATAGTGGCTTCTCATGGACGCCTACTCTTGAGAGCTTTCTTCCCCAGGTCTAAAATCTGGATGCCTTTTTACTAAGGCCATGAGTACATGATGGAATTATGAATAGAGACATTTCTTAGCTTCAATATTAGGAATATATAGAGAAAAAGAGAACTTGATCATTTGGTTCATTCACTACAAAAATGGTACCATAAGAGAGAGTTGTGAAGTATTTGAGATGAAATAATGTAGCCTTGTGAATTTGAGGCATATTTTGTGGTGGACTCTGGCTTCCAATTACTAGGATGATGGCATCAGTTTCTATAATAGTTTCCATGGAGAAGAATGGAAATCAATGAGGTAGCTAAATTCCAGAGCAACTAGGTCAAGGAAAATATATTGCAAGCAGCTAGGAAAAAATAATTCAAATATTGTGAAGCCACAGTCAAGTATCACACAAGACTTAGCAGTTTCCACATGAAAGGAGCAGAGGACTTGGAATATGATATTCTGGAAGGCAAAAGACTTAGGATCATAACCAAGAAGAACTGAATATAAATACCTCAGAAAGGAAAATGGATATTTAGTGAAATTAATTCAAAGATGGAAGAATAATTATCAACATTGAGTTGGATATAGAAACCCATCTTAGCCAACAGGAAAATAGGAGGGGTAAAGAATCAGAAATATGGGGTAAGATGATAAAGAGGAGGGAGAATTAAAGGAGGCAGTAGTCAGAAGCAAAATACATTTTAGAGAAAAAACAGGAGAGAGACAGACAGATGGACAGAGACAGATAGACACTGAGAGAGGCAGAAATAGAGAAAGACAAACAAAAAATATGATGAAAGGTAATACATATTAGTAATGAAAAATTGAATTGAATTGAATTGAAAAATGCTGTTCACCCCCAGAGAGAAAGCTGGTCAACTCTGAATGCAAACTAAAGTGTATTTGAGGGAAGTTGTTTGTTTTTGCTTTTTTGTGATATGTATAATATGGAAATATGTTTTGTATTATTTACATATATAATTGATATCATTTTGCTTACCTTTTCAGTGGATGGAAGAGGAGTAAAAGAGAGAGATCTTGGAATTCAAATAAAAACGTAAGGAATATTAAAAATGAATATCAATTAAAAAAACAAAAATTAACATATAAATTAATCAAAATTCAATTACTTCATATTAATATTAAATAAGGTCTTCAAATTTGATAATTCTTAGCTGATGAGACATGCCATCCAATTTGTCCTTGTAATAAACTATTCAATGAGACTTCTTTTTTAAGGAAAGCATAATAGAATTGCAAAGTTAGAAAGGATTTTCGACCGCATTAAGTCAAAATTTTCAAGTTAAGATGAGGAAACAGAGGCCCTAACAGGTCAAATGATTTGCCCAATGCCACATGATTCAACGCCAGAATTATGACAAGACCCCATTTTCATTGACAGAAGCTTTTTCTACAATACCACAATGTCTACTTATAAATAAATGACCAGAAAGAGGATATTGATCCTAAAAAAAATCAAAAGGGAATTTTTCAATTCATAATTGTTGCTTGTAGTCACAGGCATGTACAAATGTGTCCACATATATCAATAATTCCCTATATTTTCTTTGGGTTTTTTTTCTGGGGGGAAATGAATTAACATTTAAGAAAAATAATGAGTTTGGTTTTCCATGCCTAGTTGCCTAAAGGAACAGAACTGATCATCTTTTAATGTCCTATTGGATCTGAGATTTTATCAGTATGTATTTTCCCTTCCATCTCTTCTATACCTTTCTTCTATCTTTGGTTATCATTCAAGTGTTCCCAGAAATGTGGTACAAAAAGCCCATCCAAATTGCTAAGAATTTTCTTTGTATTGTTCACATTTTTCAGAGATCAATGGAATACACAGGCTGCATAATGGTCATCCCTTCTACTTTATCATATGACTAGATCATCATTTTTCCTAGTCATACATTTAAAAACAACTTCTCACATGTATGTGGCAATTTAGGTTTTGGAAATGCTCTACATACATTATCTTATTTGATCTCGAAAATGTTCCTGCAAGGTAAATGTTATCAAAAGCTTTTTAAAAATAACAATAAACTGTAAATAGTGGGATCTTATATTCACTCTATCAACTGCATGATTTAAAAATGTGTTCTAATATAGATTTTGGTTTACAAAATTTTCATATTCATGTAAAGATGCCTTAATGTGTGTAAGAGGAAAAAAGTAGTTTTGCAAGAATTTTCAGAGTTGGGAAAGTAAGTGTGTAGTTCAGTAATTATCAACATTCTCTTATTTTAAATCCTGTGAATTCCTGTTGGGAGGTTGTTTTCAATCATATCAGTTGTGTCTAACTCTCCATGAGCCTATTTGGGGTTTTCTTGGCAAAGATACTGGAGTGGTTTGCATTTCTTCTCCAGTCCAATTTACAGATGAAGAAACTGAGGCAAACAACATTAAGTAAATTGCCCAGCATTATATAGTTAATGTCTGAAGCCATGTTTTAACTCAGGACCTCCTGACTCCAGGACTGTCACTCAATCCACTGTATCAGCTGAGTGTCTAATGTTCTTGCCTACCATAATCTTTTAATCTGGTAAGTTTTGATAGGCAAGTTCTAGTTTCTCTTTATCTCTTCCTTATAGCAACTGATTTATATTAGTTACATTTTTGTATAAAATATTTACATTTACATTATATGGTGTTTTCTACACTCATTCCCCATTTATAGGATTAATAATTTTAAAAATAGGTTGTTAGAGTCTTAAGTTGCAAACTACATCTTTTTATTTTCTCATCAAGCTTTGTGTTACTTTGGGTCTTTAGTTTAACAAGTAGTAGTCTGCACATAGACAATTGATTCATAACTCCCATATCAGAAATGAACCATTCCTGTCTATTAACTAGGTGGTGCAGAGCATAGAATCAATGGTCTGGAATCAGGAAAATCTGATTCAAATCTTGTCTTAGATTGTTAGCTACTAGGTATGTGACCTTAGACAAGTCACTTAATCTCTACTTGTTCATTACCTCATCTATAAAATGGGGACACATTGAAGAAAAAATGGCAAATGACTCCAAGAAAACACCATCAGTAATAGTTGGTATGGTCAAGTAAAGTCAGACAGGACTAAATGACTGGATAACAACAGTGGACACAGCATAGGAAGTGAAGACAGGAAGATTTGGTTTAAATATAGCCTTAGATTCTTACTCATTCTGAAATCCTGAGAAAAGCACTTAATTGCTATCTGCCTCAGGGTCCTTAGCTGTAAAATGGGGATAGCACCTATCTTAGAGGGTTATTCTATCAGTTGATTTAACATGTATAAAGTGCTTTGCAAATCATAAAGTACTATATAAATGCCATAAATGATGACCATGATAATGTGAAAATATAATCAAGTTCATTTTTTGTGAGGTTGCTTTGGTGTTTACCACTAGTGCTCCCTAACTTTTTTCTACAAGGGTTAATTTTTTTGATTGAGAAGTATAAGGCTTCTAGGTAGTTGCTAATCATATACCTAGTAATTGAGCAAGGGGTTGGCCTCCTTTTAGGGACCTGGAAGGAATAGATACCGTTCCAGGATAAATTTGATGGAGGAAGCATTCATTTTGAGGCAAGCATTTGATTCTATTTGAATCAATTCATCAACAAGTTTTTCATTCCTTGGATGCTTTTGTCTATTTCTTTCCACAAGTTTATCATACAGTATCCATCCCATATTCTAGAGGTTAAGCATGATTTCTTTTGATATTACAAAGGTAATAATAGAGTGATTTTTATATTTATCCTTAAACTTATAATATGCCCAAGCCATCTTCTCTTTACACTTCAGACTACCTTGGTGATAGATTTTATTGTAAATCTTCTTCCAAGTTTTTCATTGGTTATACGTCACAGCTTGCTCATTACCCACTTTGTGTCTATTGTTCTATGTGATATTTTTTCTTTTTGTACGTTATTTTATTCCATGTCTCTGTACTACTGGGAGGATAAAACATGAAAATAAACATAAAGCAATTTTAGAAGTAAGAAGCATTAGCAAATTTGGACTAAGGGGAAAATCAAAGATTTCATATAGGATATAGAACCCTGAAGGTAATATCTTAGAGAAAGTTAAGTCAGGAATACATTCCAGGCTTGGAGGAAGAAGTTGTGCAAATGGAAGGAGCCTGAGGAACAAATGCAGATTGGCTAGAACTTAGAATTTATGAAAAGGAATAAAATAAAATAAAGATAGAAAGGCAGGTCGGAATCAGAATACAGATCACCTTAAGTATCAAGCTTCAGAATAGAAGTCACTGAATATTTTTAACATGAGGGTGAGGGAAATGATAAAACTTAGTTCTCTGGAATACTATTTTGGTCACAGCATGAAGGATGCAATACAGAAGGGAGAGACTGAAAGCAGGGGGAAAATTAGGGGGTTATTGTCATAATATAAACAACAGAAGAAAAGTGTCTAGATGAGGGTGGTGGCTTATGTGAGTGGAAAAAAAGGAAAACAATATAACAAATGTGTTAGGGGTAGAACTGGGAAGACTTAATGATTAATTGAATATGGGAAGTATACAGTGTGGGAGTCAAGAAGAGGAAAAAAATCAGAAAAAAAATGACTCAGTTTATAAACTCGGGAGCCTGAAAGGATAGCAGAAAGATGGAAGTTTTAAGGAGATATGGTTTTATGAAAGATGATTAAGTTTAGGATTTGTTGTGTTCAATCTCTGATTGCTAAAACTGTCTCTTGAGATAAAGAAGAAAAGTATCATTATATCTATTTAAAATGAGGGAACTGAGACAAAAAAAGATAAAATAATTTGTACCAATGAACTGAATTCACAAAATCACAGAGTAGGTTAACTGGCATTTACCTATGTTACAAATGTAAACTAATCCCTGTTTTTCAGAGATATTAAAATGTTGAAGGGGGAAAATTCCTCATTTTCCAATAAGTGTCATTTTTGCCTCTAAAGCCTATTATAGATAAATTCCCCTCAGGAGATTGGAGAGCTGCCATTTAATTGTCATTGCCCATAAATTAAAAGGACTGCTTCAGTTAGGTGTCATCCAAGCCTTTGTAGAGTCAGGCAAAAAATGCTGACATATATGACAAGAAGTGCCTGGCCAAAGAGTCCCTATCTTTCAATGGCTCTGCCCAGGCTCACAGCCTAATTAATTCAGCTCAACTTTTATTTTTTGACTTCATCTGCATGAAGAATAAATTACCAACAGGCTCAAATGCTGAGCTTAGCAATCCAAAGGACACCTAGGGAAAGGAAAGTCGGCAAGAAAGATGTTGTCTTTTTTATCTTCACCCTTGTGCAGTGTGTAATGGAGAATGGGAGCTCATAAAAAAGCTTATGTTCCTCCATTCTCATAACTATGAAGAAGCATGGTTTTTCCTGACACAGAGGATTATTTCAAGGGAATGTTTGGACTGAATTTGACCCATCTTAGGAAAGTCTGTCTTCTAATTGGCAGTAAAAAGTAAAGGACATCAAAACTCCACTCTGAAGCTATAATTGTAGCAGAGCAGGGGGATGGGGACTCACACTGTAAAACTTGAGAAATAATGGCGAACCTAAGTGGCTTTAGTGACCACTCTCAATTTGTCTGCATCAGTGAAAGATTTCACACATGGAGCCTGTTGCAAAAGGTGGGAAGATGGGGAATGAGAAAAGGAATGCAAATTGTTTCCTTATTTATTACATTATTCTCACCTTGCCTCTATTTTCTGTTTTATATGTATACACACATACATTTATATAAACAGAAATGTGTTATATGTGCATATTCTCTTTCTCCCTCTCTTTCCCTCCCCTTTCTCTCTCCCTCCCTCTCCCCCTTCCTCCCTCCCTCCCTTCCTCCTTTCCTCCCTCTCTCTCTTTGTTTCTGTGTCTATTTCTGTCTTTCTCTCTCCTTCTCCCCTCTCTCTCGTTCTCCTTCTCTCTCTCTCTTCCTTGCTCCCTCTTTCTCTATATCCACCCTCCTGACCTTTCTCATTGCCTTTTCCTTACTTGTTTCTTCCTCTCTCCACTTTTTTCTTATCTTCTGTTTTCTCTTTTTCTCTCTCTCTGCTCCTTTGTCTCTTCTAAGTATTTTGCTCCATTTTTCTTTTTTCTCCCCATCTTTCTCTCTTTCAAACCCCTATTTTTTGTTTTGTTTTATAATATATCTTTTTTTATTATAGCTTTTTATTTACAAGACATATGCATGGGTAATTTTTCAGCATTGACCCTTGCAAAACCTTCTGTTTCAACTTTTCCCCTCCTTCTCCCCACCTCCTCCCCCAGATGGCAGGTAGACCAATATGTGTTAAATGTTAAAGTATATGTTAAATGCAATAAATATATATATATATATATATATATATATATATATATACAGTTATCTTGCTGCACAAGAAAAATAGGATTTAGAAATAATGTAAAAATAACCTAAGAAGGAAAACAAAAATGCAAGCAGACAATAACAGAAGAAGTGGAAATTCTATGTTGTGGTCCACACTCATTTCCCATAGATCTTTTGCTAGGTATAGCTGGTTCTCTTCATTACAGAACAATTGGAACTGATTTGGTTCATCTCATTGTTGAAGAGAGCCAAGTCCATCAGATCATATAGTATTGTTGTTGAAATGTATAATGATCTTCTAGTTCTGCTCATTTCACTCAGCATCAGTTCATGTAAGTCTCTCCAGGCCTTTCTGAAATCATCCTGCTGGTCATTTTTTACAGAACAATAATATTCCATAACATTCATATACCAAGATACATCTTTAATCAATCATCATGATGTACTTTTCTGAATTTGAAGATTTTCTACATCAGCAGAAAGAGCCTATTAAAAACTTTGTTGTCTGATCATTTAGACTTTCAACTAATTCTGTTAGGCCTCAGAGGATATAACTAGAAATAATGGTTTAAATTTACAGTCAGGTTTGACTCAAATTAAGAAAGAACAATGATTTAAAACAATGCTTACAAAAGTTTATTTCATAAGGCCCTTGTGGTTCTAAAGTGATGTTCCTACCACCCCTAGTATGAGAAGTATTGATTTGAAGGTTGATGACAACTTAGCAGTGATGTAGGTATTTCAGATATGGTTTGGACTAGCTAATCTATCAGCTGCTATTATCTTAGAAAGGCAACCAATAAAAGCTATGGTAATATTTTATTGGTCACTATATCTGAAGGTACAGAGTTTAGCTTTGTATCCAAGCAATGAAAAAAAAAACTTACTAGGCCACCTGTGTTATGAATAGGGTGACAAATAGAATTAAATTTGGGAGATAAAAAAAGGTAAGACTATAAAGCCATAGAATATGAAAGCTAGAAATGATCTTAGAGAAATCATAAATTGAATAGCACTTCCAAGGTGGAAATTGATCTTAAGCAATGGATGAAACCCCTGTTCAACAGCAGTGTCAAACTCAATTAGGTACAATGGCCAATAAATCAAATCTATATTCCAATATATTTTTATTTTGTTAACAATTTCCCAATTATATTTTAATTGGATTCAGATGGTTCTTGGGAGTATTGTTGTGCCTCTGTACAACATAATGTAGATAGAGAAATACTTTTAAAATGTTCAGATAACTGAAAAAGATACATCTATGAACTCACTCTCACACACATATATAATATAACATGTGCATATAGGAGAGAGATGTGTTTTTAAAATGTTTATAGCAAAGCTTATGTAGAAAATCATCAGGAGATAGAAATTCTGAGCTAGCCTGGTTATTGAAAGGTGAAAATCCATGCAAAAATTATTGATTTTAGAACTGGGAAAGACCTTAGAGGTAAATTTTGAAAAGAACTTTAAAGGCAGAGGACTTATGTGGAAAAGCAGGAGATAAGGATAAGGACAGTTTTACAAATTGGGTACAGAATGACATTTACTAGTAAAAAAAGAAAAATAAGTACAAGTATAATGGAGGACAGAAAGATTCCCCAATCTAAAGCAGAGAATGAAATCTAAAGGGGAATGAATATAATGGAGGCAGGAAATAAAAAAAATGTCAAGGAAATGTCAAACACAAGCAAAGTTGGTGGAAGAGATCAAGAGCAACTTAGTGGCTCTGAGAAGGTGATGTGATCACATTGAAGTATAGAAAAGATTACTATTTATATCAAGAATGGGGTACAGGGATAGCTTTGGTGCTTTTGTTCAAGTCACGTCTTTGACAACTTATTTAAACCATTAGCACCCTCTAACTCTATAAGATTTTCAGTGGCAAAGAAGGTGCCAACATGGCATTGGTAGAGGGAGTTTCTTCATCTGAGAGTTCTTTACACCAAAAAACAAAATCACAAGTCTATCTCTGGATGTATGAACAAATTGAGTACTTAAATGTGATAATTAAAAATTCTTATACTCAAAATGTTTAAAATATTCGATATAAAAAGACTGATTTCTTAGAACCTGGATTTGAAGAAAGAAAAAAAGTTCTGAAAGAGGATAAGAATCAGAAAATGTAGACAGACTATTTATTTGAAAGGGGAAGTGGAAAAGTAAGCAAGGCAGTTAGTAGTTATCAAGGAAAAAAATGAAAAGCAAGAGAAAAGAAGAAGGAAGAAGAGGAAGAGGAAGAGTTGGAGGAATAGGAGAAGAAGGAAGAGAAGAAAGAGGAGGAGAAGGAGAAGAAAGGAAAAGTGTTTATATGGTTCTTTAATGTTTGCAAAGGACTTTAAAAATATTATCTTGTTTTATCCTTTCAACTCTGTGAAGGCAGATACTATTATTATTTCCAGTTTACAGACAAAGAAACTGATACAGACAGAAGTCAATGACTTAATCAGGGTCACACAGTAGATAAGTAGCTGAGTCCAGTTTTGAACCCAGGTCTTGGTACTTTTGTGTCTAGGGAACTATTACAAACTAGCCATCTCTAGTAGAAGATAAACAGAAATTAAACTCCCTGAGGTTAACAAGTGCTGCAGGGTGTTTTGTCTCCATATTCCTCCACCCTGGTTCCAAGTCTGGCATAAAGCATCCACACAATAAATGCCTGTTGTTTGAATCAAGCAAAGTCTAAAGAAAATCCTGAATTTCTGACATAACACTTTAGGGTTTTTTTTTGGAAGGGGGTTTTCAAGAGGCAGCATGGATATTTGTGTTCAGACTAAAGAAATAGTGGCTTCAAAAGGGAGCCCCTTAGTATTGCTGGAAGTTAAAATCAATATCTCAGCTCTAATAAGGCCAAGGAGTTAATTAAGAGTTTTCCATTCCTGGAATGGGGAAAGAACACACCCTAAGACTGATGGCATAAAAGGGAGTGAGAATAAGTTTTCAACCTGACACTAATAAGAACAGAGAGATATCAAGTTCAGCTCAAGAAAGGGTACTCATGTCATGTTTACACATTTATGTATTCCTTCATCAGTTTTACTCTAGAAACATCTATATCTAGAAAATATATTTCATCAGTTCTTATTTAATAAAGTTATTATTCTTGTAGAGAAAGACATAGTAATTGAATTTGGGACTTTATCTCACTGTTCTCAACTATTTCAATCTGGGAAGATCTAAAGCTAAAGTCCCATAACTATGGTAAATCTACATCTCAGTTTTAGAGGGAACAGTACTATTTCAAGAAAAAAAGTGGACAATTCATGAGATTTGGCAAAAGGAATATTCTTTGTCAGATCACATGACCCAAGTGTAAGATTCCTGGCTTCTTAATTCATAAAAAAGCAAAGTGATATAGTGGGTAAAGAGAATACTGTCCTCAGGATCAGGAAGACCTCCCAAATACAATCTCTGAAACATAATGGCCCCATGACTCTGGGCATTTAGCCTTTCAGTGCCTCCACATAACTCTTTAAGGCTATTAGTAGTAGAGTAAATTCAGATCTATATTGGTAGAGAGAGTTTCTTCATTGGTCCTATTCTGTTCCACCCATCCTTAATTGAAAGTAAGTAAGTAGAAGGTGGTCCTTCTACCTAGTGGTAAGAATTGCAAATATATTGTCAAGAAAAAAAAATAGCATCCAAGAAAGAAATCTTATAAATCCAACATGCACAAATGCTTGAGGAAATAGCACAGGGTCCCATCAAGGCAAGGGAAGACTTCAATCCCCTGCTACAACTTTCCATTCCTACATTCAGATAGCTGCAGTGTATTTTAGTCAATGCTAAGGTCTCTGATATGACACTATCTGATCATGTTTTTATAATTATCTAAAACCCAGTGACATTGCCCCCTGTTATCTATGTCTATAGTCAGTTCGGAGTTCTGAGCTATAAAAGAAAAAATGTCCAAAATGAGGTCATTTTTGCCCTTTTGTAGTGGTTGTTTGTTTTTCTGTCTCTAAATATCTTGTGTTCTGGTGAGCTATTGGACTTTCAGCTTCTTCATTAAGATTTCATGCTGTTACAAGTGAATACCTAACAAGCAGGTTTTAGACACCAAATGTAAAAGCTGAGTTCACTCAATCTATTTTTATCTTCTGGAAATAACCAGGCATCATATTTTAAGCTGTCTCAATAATGCCAATGCAGAGTAGATTAATGAACATTACTAGGGAGAATTCTCAATTCAATTACTTCACAATTAATGAAAAAACAAATCTGTACTAACCCAAACAAGTGGCACCCAAGATGTAATACAGCCCTGCTTCCAAGTGACACCCAGCTACACTGAGAGGGATATAAACCATTGAATATTTTTTCAAAATATTTTTCTAAATAATTCCTAAAACACCCAACATTTACATTCCAAAGCCTCTGAATTAGAAGCAATAGTTTGTGGAAGGAAAGAAATAAGCAGTTATTAAGTACATACTATGTGCTATAATGTGACCACACAGTGCTAAGTGCTAGACCCTCATTATCCTTATTTTACAATTATTGTAACTGAGGCAAATAGAAATTAAGCTGTGTCACACACAGCTACTAAGTGTCTCAGGCTAAGTTTAAACTCAGGTCTTCCTGAATCCAGGCTCAGCACTCTCTATTCATTGCTTCAGACAGAAAAGTTCTACAGAAAAATACCTCAGCATATTCTGGGTATTCCCTGTATTCCTTTCAGATAGAACTTCTGAACAATTAAACAGTAAATCTTTATTGGGGCTGAAATATACTAGTCTAATCCCCTAACCAAACCAAGAATCCTCTCTGTGACTTTCCAAACAAGTACCTCTATTTAAACAACTCTATTGCCAGAGAACTCACTATGTTATCAGGCATGCCCTCCAAAGAAAAGACTTCTTCTCAACAAGATGAAACTATTATGAGCATGTTCCTCAGATATCATGGTATCCTTTCTGGGTCATTCCTTCTTATAAAGCAACAGACACCAGAGAACCAAAGAATAGGAAATGGATTTATTCAGAGTCAAAGAAGCAATAATAGGCACTTCTTCAGGTCATCTCTCAGTGGAAGATGGACTATGTGACTTTCATTAATGTCCACCATGTCTATGATAGAGCAGGAGTGTATATAAGCAAAGAAGTTATTTGAGGTCTTTATGGGTTTTTCTCTGTCAATGTTTTAGACTTCAGTATCATCCAAGTAGAATCTCCTCCAGTAGAAAATATTCCATGAGAACAGGAATTGTTATTTTCTTTTGTCTTTGTATCTTGAATACATTACAATAATTATCTAGCACATAAAATATAGTTAACAAATGCCTGTTGAAGTGATCCATGAAAGAAGAGACTTTGAAATAAAGGGCTTTATTTCTTGGGGATAAGCTTATTTTTACATTTGGATAGTATTTTATTTTTTCAAATACATGTAAAGATAGTTTTCAACATTCATTTTTGTAAAACTTCATGTTCTAAATTTTTCTCCCTCCTTCCCTTATCTCCCCCATCCCCAAGACAGTAAGCAATTGGATATAGGTTAAATACATACAATACTTTTAAACATATTTCTATTTTATTTTAAATTTGGCAAAGAGGTAGCTGCTTTGCCTTAAGTACTACCCACAGATTCAGAAAGTCCAGAAGCAAATATAGTTGGTTCAGTAACAGTAGATCCCAATTATCTCTGAAGGAATACAAACCACACAAATGTACACAACACCCTGATAGATACTCCAAATGAGCTATATATCTCCAGAGTTTCACAGACCATGTCACTGTTCAAGCTAGTAAAATTCCTTCTCCCTTCTGTTCCAGCCTTCTTCCCATGCTGGTTATATATAAATAACCTAGATTCACCCTAAATTCAAGTCTGGGTTTAAGAATTCTTGAAGACTTAAGCTCCTGGATATAAAGATAAAAGCCCAGACCATTCTGTGAAGTCTGACAATACTTATACTGGAAAATCCTCGAATATATATCATGAGTTATACTTGAAGAAGATTCACAAATGTCCCATCTTCATGTCTTTGCACTAATTGGTTCCCATACCTGAAATACATTCCCTCCTCATTTCTACTTCTTAGGATCTCTAGTTTCTTTTCAGGCTCAATTCAAGCATCACCTTTTACATAAAACCTTCCCTGTTTACCCCAACAATTTGTTCTAAGTCATATACCTATGTATGTGCATGTTGTCTCTCCTGAATAGACTATGATAATCTTAAAAACAGGAAATATTTTATATTTGTGATTGTATCCCCAATTCCTACAGATAGCTGGTGCTTAATAAATACTTGTTGACTGACTAATCCCTTTATATAATTTTGTATTTCCTCACAGAGCATAGCCCAGTACTGGACACTGAATAAGTACCATTGAATACTTGAAAAAGGTAACAGGCTATCTGTTACCAGTAGAGCCCACAGGGAAAGAATAATGGTATTAGAGTGAGATAGCAAAATGCCTGATCCCCATTGATGGTTTATAGCTAAATGTATTAGTGTCCATCACCAAATCCCAAAGTTCTTTCAACTAATCTGGAATTAAAATGCCAAACAAACCAATGAAGCTGAAAATGCATAATTACTTACATGTATAGCAATCACTTCCATACATACACACACAGCAAAAACCAACAAACAAAAAAACAAACAATCACTAAAGTTCTTCAGTGTTCTTTATATAGTAACCCTCCCAAAGCATAATAATCTATTGCATTTGTGATCTGACTTGAACATAGAAAATTATGAATTTCATATTATGATACATTGCATGAGAAGGAACAACAGACTCACAGAACAATTCTTAAGATGAAATTAGTGCCAGATTTCTAACTTCAGATATGCTAAATGGAAAATCATATACAACAAAGATAATTGTTCAGTGCCCATTGTGCTGAGTACTAACCAATGTGCTGAAAAGAGGATGAGTTAAAAATC
Source organism: Sarcophilus harrisii (assembly GCF_902635505.1). Classification (NCBI taxonomy): domain Eukaryota; kingdom Metazoa; phylum Chordata; class Mammalia; order Dasyuromorphia; family Dasyuridae; genus Sarcophilus; species Sarcophilus harrisii. The sequence continues at coordinate 484,888,925 of NC_045428.1, read as the reverse complement.
AGTGCATAAAAGAAACAGACTATAGTTCATAGGCCTTCACTGAATAGACAGAATTACAGATAAACCCATATGCACATATATGCCCATATAAAAAAAAAGATTTCAAGGAATTTACAAAGCAAAATTCTATCAGTGATGAATGAATAAAGTATATCTCTGCATAACTTAAGGTTATGGGTATAGTGGATAGAAGACCAGGCTTGGAATAAGAAAGATTTGGATTTAAGTGTTATCTCTGATACATACTGGCTGTACAACCATGAACAAGTTAATTATTTTCTCAGTACCTCTAGCACTTCTTTAAAATTTTAATTTACAGATGAATTGTCTATTTGAAAGAGTAGAGAGTTTCCACACTGATAATTCTCACACCATGAAATCAGAGGTCCAGACAAAAATAAGAACAATAATAATTTTTAAATTTTTTAAAATTTTAATAGCCTTTTATTTACAGGTTATATGTATGGGTATAATTTTTTTAATTTTTAAACTGCTAGCTACCATTAAAACAGTATTGTGTTTTGTAAAGAGTATTTGTCAGAATCAGAAAAACTGAGTTTTGGTTCTGATTCTGACAAATTAAGCTATGTGGCCCTAGTCAAATAATATCCACTCTTTGTTAGATTTCTTAGCAATAAAGTACATGTACTGCCTATCTCTAAGATCTGATGTGAAGAACATACTTAAAATGCAATATAAATGTGAGTTAATATTTTTCAAACACTTACAAGAAACATAAACAAAACTTGGGAAAAAATCCTAAATCTGAAAGCCACTATATGTTATCTAAATTAATCTTTCATTTTATGCCTATGGTTTCTATTATCTAGTATATTTCTATTCAATATTCCTTGGGTTTAAGGTGGGGGGAAGTGTCACTTTTGAGTCCTAGGTCATTTACAAATACAAATTCTATTTTTGTCTTAATGAGTAGGGTATATTTATGTGTTTGTATTATAACCCAGATGTATCAAGTATTTAAAGGTATGCAGCCCAGGATTAGATGTCATGTGAAATACATTGAAGGATATGACACCTTGACAGTTGTCAAGGAAGTGACACTTGTCACTACTTTTATGAAGTTGAGCAAGTCACTTAATCTCTCTGGGTCTCCATTTCCTCACATGATAAAAAGGAGAATAAGAAGAAAGATTAGATGACCTGTAAGGTCCCTTCTAACTCTAGATCTAGGATTAATTGTTTTTGATCTCATGGAATTTATCATTAAGCTGTGGAGGAACTAACACACATATGAAAGCCTGAAATAGTTCTTATTGAGTTTAGTGGTAATTTCCTTAGAGTTTTTAGGTGTTTCTATAATTTATTGTTATTGTTGCTTGTTCATTTTTATTTTTTATTTTAGTCAAAATTGTGATAAGAACATTTCTAGCAAAAATATATTGATGTCAATGGAGATAGAGATAAATATCCCTAGTTTTTCTTTTGTGCTCTAAGAGTATTTTAGCATCAATTGGACATTGCCTGTTGGAAATTGTCGACTATATGTTCCATAGGCATCTCAAATACAATACGTATAAAATATAACTCACTATCTTTCCTCTCAAATTAATCCTTTTTTCCAACCCTTCACAATTTGGTCAAGTGTGCTAACATCCTTATGAATCCCAAGTTTTATAAGTTCAATGACATCCTCAGCTATTCACTCACTCATCCTGAATATTCAATCAAGTGCTAATCTTGATATTTCTTTTACTACAATATCACTCATATCTATTCCATTTTACTCTCACATCTATTCCTCTACTTCCAGCCCTCTTCAACTTTCAACTAGATTATTTTGAAAGATCTCCTAATTGGGCCTCCTGCCTTAAATCTCTTACTGTGGTCCATTCTACCCAATTCTGGAAAAATGGTTTTGCAAAGTGTAGCCCTGGTAGTTCTCTATTATTTCTAGGACCTTATACTCCAATATACGGAGTACAATATACTCCAGCATTTTAGGCCCTTTTCAACCTGCCTTCAACATTCCTTTCAAATCATATATATATGATATCTCTTCAAGTACTCTATAATATAGGCAAAATGTCCTTCTTGTTATTATTCATATTCTACATTCCGTTTTCCATTCCTGTACTTTTGCCCTGACTATTTCCCACACATGGAATGTATTTTTTTCACTTTCACTTCTTGGAATACTTTATTTCCTTTGAGACTCAGCTCAGTGCTTCTTTCTACATGAGGCTTTTTCTAATCCACCTTGATGCTACTGTATACCCATAAAAATGATATGTTTATTTCATATAGAGCAATATAGCATAATGATGAAAAGCCAATCTTGAAATCAAGAAGACCATGATTCATCTTCTCCCTCTGACACATAATGGTTGTTTGTTCCTGGGCAAATAATAACTTTTAAATACTCTCTAGGAAGCTCTCTAGGACTATCATTTGCAGAAAAGGCACCAGACATTGATAGGAGTCTAGTCTTTCTCCTTATATTTTGTATATATTAATATTCAGTGATAATAGTGGTGGTGGTGGTGATGACGATAGCTAGTATTACTATAGAACTTTATGGTTTGCAATGTGCTTTACAAATATTATCTCATTTTATCCTTATAATAACATTTGTTAGCATTGTCTCCATTTTATACATGAGAAAAAAATAAAACAGACTGTACTTAAAAGTCTGAGGCTGGATTTAACTCACATCTTCCTAACCCTAGATCTAATATTCTATCCACTTTGCCATCTAGCAGCCTGTACATATCATACCTTCTAATAAAATAAAAGATCTTTATGGTCAGAAGCTATTTCATTTTTGTCTTCCCATTGCCAGTATCATGCACAGTGCTTGTAATATAAAAAGGGCTTAAAAAATGCTTGTTAGTTGATTGATTCTCCATGAACCCTCTCTTTTACTGGTTTGAGAAAGAGATTATATTTCTATTACTGAAGTTAATTTCTCCACTTGTGCCCAAGATCCCCTTCTCTCACTGCTTTTGGCGAGCTTGCACCTATGTTCATTCCTTTTCTCCATCTCATTTTAAACATTAAACTGCCTTGTACTGTTTTAAAAAATCTTTTAAAAGCCTTTGTTGGACTGTGCTATCTCTTTATGGTATCATTCTAACTTTCTTTCACTGATATATTCCTAGAAACATTACACTCTCTACTTTCACTTTGGTACCACCAATTCGTTCCTCACCCTCTTGAAATCTGTTTTCTCACTCCATAAATCTCCTAATATATTTTTCCTTAAAGATCATTAATTATCTCTTAACTGTCAAATCATTTTTTTTCTTTTTTACCAGCCCTTATTCTCCTTGACTTTTCTGTAGCCTTTGTTGAACTTTCTCTGTATTCAAGCCTTGCTTTATTTCCATCACACTGTTATGTCAGATTCTACTTCTATGTGTCTGACCATTCATCACATTCCTTTTCTGAGTCATCATCATTTCTTATTTTCTCTACCTATCTTCCCTCTCTTGTGGGTTCAATTGTTTTTGTGAAAATGTCCCCAAATCTTCATGTTCACTCCTAATCTCTATCCTAAATTCCATTTCCCCTCAATGCCCTCAAAACTTTCCTATTCCTCTTAAAAGCACCCCTTATCCTTTCCATCCCTTAGGATTACAACCTTGAAAGAAACTTAGACCTTTCCCTTATCTTACCTTATCCAATTGGTTGTCAAATCATACTAATGATATCTTGACCTCTCCTGCATAAGTACTTTTCTTTCCATTCACATAGCCATAACTTAGTACAAATACTTTTCTATTTTCCATGTTTTTAGATCCTCTTTTCTCCATTTCATCTTCTGCATAATTAAAACAATAATCTTCCTATGGTATGGTCATCACAACTTTACATTCCTACTCTCAAAATTTTGATATCATCCTTTTGCTTCAAGGACAAAAAAGCATTCACCATGGCATTTAATGATTTTCATAAGCTGTCACTGATATGCTTTTTTCTGAACTGATTCCAAATTTGTATCTCTTTCACAAACTTGTCAGTTTTAGCCATACTTTTAGTTCTTCCTAAACTCACCATTTCATCTTCCATTTCTTCGCATTCATACAAGCTATTCCTTATACCTAGAAGGGATTCTCCATCTCTATCTCTAAAAATTCTTTTTTTTTAGTTTCCATTCTCAGCTGAGGTCTTACTTAGTCCATTAAGCCTTCTCTTCTAAAGTTCCCAGTTGTGCATATTCTCTACTTCTCAAAAATAAGATTATATTTACTTATTTGTATGTGTATTATATTCCCTAGGTTCCCCCAACAGAATGTAATCTTCTCAAAATCTTACTGATTTGTTTGTATGTTCATATCCATAGTCCCTATCATAACATATGAGGTATTTAAAACATCTCTTCACATGAACTCTAATCTAAAATACATATCTTCACTGATCTTTTCTATTACTTATGAAGCACCTATATTTAGACAAAAGGTGAGCTTTAGCTTATAACACAAATAGCCATTTTTTCTGCAGTCCATAACAAGGGTTCAATTGTCTCAGAGACTCTCTGCAAGTAACTTCTAATGTTTAGCTACTCAGTCAGCTAATAATACAGGGGAAAGAGATTGCTTCTTTCGGTATAATCTAAAGCAACTTGGAAATAGCTTCAGAAAATATTCTATTAGACACTGAATCTACAAGTTCTCAGCCAGGCTTGCTGGATAGCTTGAATTTTCCACTGAGATGCAGTTTAGTCTGAAGTGTGAGCCACCATTGGCCCAAAGGAATATCTAATTTAGTGGTGTTGGTGCATTGCAGGGAATATTTGCATCTTATTATGTTATAGGGTGTGCATGAAATAGTAATAGGACCCAGCCCATGATGTGTTCCTTCTGTTAGAGAAAGGGGGAGGAGCAGTAATATTTTCAACAGTAAATGCCTCTGATCAGCCTTACCTGACTCCTAAATATAATTTGATTGTTTTAGAATGACAGTCAGAAAGGGGACTGCAAAGCATGGAGTGAATAACCCAGGATGAAATATCAGCTCTTTGGGGGAAGGTCCCCAGGCCCAGACGTATGCTCAATCTCTCTTACTTCAAGAAAACATAAAAGCTTTTCACTTTGTCTTACTTGTCCATCAATGACTATGGCACAGAGCCAAGAGGATGGTAATTGTCCTATTGGAAGCTGACCTAGATTGTTCCTTTTAAGAAGAATTTTGCTCAAAGTAACTGCAGTTCAATTAAAGAAACATATACACATACATATATATACATGCATACACATGAACAAGTATATTAGAAAGACATAATAAAGGATTGGGCTCTAGAGATTGCTGTATCTGGGGAAGAGCTTTACCAAGAAACCTACCAACCAATGAACATTTCTGAAGCTGTTGTGTCAGCCCTAGATCTGGTTTCCATGGCAATAAGTAGGGAACTGAGGTCTGCTTACTACCTACCCTGAGGAGAAGGGTCAGAAATCAGTAAAAATGCTTATCTGAACTAGTCTCAAAATTTTCAAAGCCAATCACACCTATCAGCAATACCAATCTTTTTCTTTTTTTCAAGAATGTGTCTAGGTTTTTCTCTGCATTAAAAAACTGGGGGAGGTATATGAAAAATACTCTAAAAGTATAAAAATGATATACTACACCCCAAAACAGAAATAAGACTTCACTGTCTTCATTACATTTATGAACAATCTAACCAGCCATACTAGACAGTGTCACCATGACTAGGTTTTGAAAACAATCTACTTAAATATCTTTTCCCCATACCCCAAGCTTTCCCCATGTGGCCGTTAAGTATTACAGCCAGGATTGCTTAAGGACAAGAGGAGAACAGGAAAGGAAGGAGAATGAGAAACAAAAGCAGAAGGCCATAAAGAACAAAGCATAACAACCCCATTCATTGTTCCCAAGATGAATCCTTGAGTATGAGAGATACCATCCTGTCAGGCAAAAGTTCCCCAGTGACCTCCAAAGCTGATAAACAAGCAATTTAAGTCTGACCCATGAACTTGAACCTCTGGTTTGGGGGGAAAAACATCTGACAAGCTCATCTAGCTATGATTGATACCATTGGGCTTGAATAGTGGAACCTCTTATGTCTGTGGTTCACTCTAAGAAGAGGACATACTACTTCTCTTTGATTTGCATTTCTTACTCAACATAGATTTTTAGCAGCATTGTTTGTGGTCCTTAAAATTCCTCACCATTCTCAACTCATTCTGGGTTTGGGAATTTTTAAATGAAGAGAGAAAGAGAGAGAGAGAGAGAGAGAGAGAGAGAGAGAGAGAGAAACAGCAAGCAGAGTGCCACATTTCCCATATCTTTGTATTCATCTTCTCATAACTATTTTATTTTTATTCTCTGTATATATTTTTTTTAAAATCTGAGTTGACCAATGAATTCCAAATTAATTTATATTATTCTCTTTTAGACAATCTTTCTTTTCCTCCTCATTAAAATATTTCTTCTTCTTTTTCTGATAATTTTATTTTTGAGGATGTCCAATGTAAATTAAGATCCCCATAGAAGTTTAGTCTGGTAGATCTAACATGTCATTTATCTGAAAAAATTGAAATCTGTTCTGCCAAAAATCTGGATGGCAGAACATATCTGTCTGCCTTTCCTCTTCTCTGTCACAGAATTTAAGAATGAGTGATCTTGTCCTCTTGAGGTTTTTATTTCTATTTGGGGAAGCTCCTTCTTGCTGGTCAGTCAGGAAGTCAGTCAGTAATGAACCTTCATTCTCTCTCTCTATACTGGCTTCTTTGTACCTTCCTACAAACAAGTTTAAGGCTCCCCAGTCCTCAAACTTAGATACTTCTGGTGTAAGCAACTCTCTTTATGTATCTTTCCTCTCCACTGTTAATCTTCTTAGTAAAGTTGTTTATACATAGTATCTAATTCCTTGACATCTCTATTCTGAATGCCTGGCAACTTGCTTTTTATCCCTATAACTCTATTTATATTACTTTCTCAAAGATCATCTGTAGTCTTCTAATTTCTAAATCCCTTTGTGTTTTTATCCTGCTTGACTTCTATATTGCTTTTGACATAAATCAGATATTCATTCTTCTCCCCTACCCACATCTTGGTTTTAATGATAATAAAGTCTTAGTTCTCTTCTTGACTCTAACTTCTCCATCTCTTTTTCTGGATTTCTCATCTGTTTCCTGGCTTCTCAGTTGGGATGTTTCAATAAAGCTTGTCTTTGGCTTCTTCCCTTCTCTTTTACATTCTCTGTCTTGGCAATCTCACTTATTTATACTGTTTCATTTACCTCTTTTATTCAGACAGTTCTAAAACTAATTGTCTCCAGCCCTAATCTCTGTTTACCAATTCAGATTCAAATCATCAGCTGCCTGCAGAAAACATCTACCTACTACTCCACTTCTTCCTCACTTCTCACTTTATGTCTGTGAAGCCTATGCTCTCATATTCATGTCTTTGGGGTTATCTTTGACGCTTCCTTCTCACCATTCATACCATGTTCTAAAGATTTTACCTATATAATTTATCTCATATCCATCCCTCCTTATACATTCCCACTATGAACACCCCATCAAAAATCATCATTACCATCAGCTTTGCACTATTGAAATGATTTCCTAATAGATCTTCCTATTCTTCCTTCTCTCTCCTACTTCCAAGCAATTTTATACTGTGACTAGAATATTTTTTCTTCTGCACGTACATATCAAGTCACATTACTGTTCTATCTTTAGTAATTGCCTACTGAATAAAGTAAAAAATCATTTTCTAAATAATGCATGGTAATAGCAAAACTACAAAAATGTCCAATCTTTTCTTCATCAATATCATGGCTTCAGTCCTCCTAGTGCTGAAGGCCATGTGTGCGATCCTCTTCTTTGAAAAAAAAAAAAAATGCTGCCCAGAAACTCCCCTTTCTCTTGCTGGTAGATTGGATTACCGAATTCTCAAACTTGAGACAAGATTCTGGGTTTATATTGCCTAGGAAATTCACCTTCTCTGGATAGAAAACAAAATTTAAAACTCTTAAACTTTGGTCCATAAGGTACTCTCAGCACCTGCTCTTTCCACAGCTATCCCATGGTTGAAAAATTAAACCACTGATTTTTGAAGGATAGGTCCAAAAACCTAATAGCATCGCAGCATTATTCTATCAGACCAAATGGATGAATACCTATAACATCTATGTGTTTCTTCACCAAAGCCTCAATTAAAGGCTCTTAGAGATAGTGTTGAATTGATTACATGCATTTTATGATATGTTTTTGTCCAAAGATACTCACTAGGAGCTCCAGAGGAGGGAAATACCACTCCAAATTAAGGACCAAAGGGTATTCTGTGCTCTCAGGAGCTATAGTTTCCATTTTGTAGACCAATACAGAATGATGACATCACTTAGGATAGTCCCATTTCACTAAAATAGAAGTCAAATGGTTGCTTTTGGAGCAGAAGGCCCTAAAGAATTGTAAGTATACCTAGCCTCCAGGAGGTGTCAGTAAAGGTAATCATACCCTTTATAAAGAAATGAAATGAAAAGTTCCAGTGACTCGCTACTTTGTAAATAAATGAAATTTATGGGAAACTTTTATGGTCAACACTCTATATTTTCTACCACTAGAATCATATTTTTTCACAGCATCTTCCCCTTCTATTCCCTTATTCATACTTAGGCTACTCCAAAACCCATCTGTGGTGGTCAGGGGGGTAGAAAGACTCTCAATTACCAGAGTTATTCCTTTTTTGTTTTTCCCCATCACTGGTTTATTTGACTCCCCACATAGCTTAGATAAAATTGGTATTAACAACTCCTTTCCTCCTTATAAGATGGAAGATTACCATGCATTGCCATCTGCCCTGGCGCTGCATTTTATTATATTTCTAAAATTATCTTCAGCTCTGCTTCTATTCCCTACAATCTCTCAGTACTGCTCTGTAACTACCTTATTGAACCTCAGGACCTTTATTCACCTCAACCTTAGCACTTCTAGGTCTTTCTATGTGCTTCAAAGTTTATGAAAATGTTTAAAATTATTTTATTCACTTTTTCACTCAATTAAAGTATGAGCTCTTTACAATCAGAGGCTGCCTTACTTTTTCTATTTGTATCACTAGAACATAACAGCATACAGAAATAATTACTTTTATCTATTCATTCATATACTCCCCTAAAAGTAAACACTTGCACTCATTGACAAATCAAACTAGGGTACGTTTAGGTGCATTTTTCTATATTCCTAAATGTGTATGGGGAGCTGGAAATGTTTGTGGCAACAATTTACTCAGTGCAACCATGCCCTACTCTTGATCCCTTTTCCCATGCTTTGAACAAAAAACCCAGCAGGACCTGGGATGCCCAAGTCTAGGCAGTCTCCAAATTCATAATCTTTTTCTGAAGGTCCAGTGTGTGATAAAAAATAGGCTGGTAAATATATGTTAATATAAATGATAGATATGAGATATTAAGATGGTTTTATGGACAGAATGCTGGGCCTGAAATCAGAAAGGTGAATTTAAAACCAACCACAGACATTTACTAGTTATGTAACCTTATTTACTAGTTATATAACCTTGGGCAAATACCCCAACAGCTGTCGGCCTCAGTTTCTATAAAAATGAGGATAATATTTGCATCTATCTCCAAGATTTGTTGTGGAGATTAAATGAGATAATATCTATAAAGCACTTAGCACAGCATCTGGCACACAGTGGGTGTTATATAAATGCTAGCTTATTTGTGATTATGATAATTATTACATGCAGATGACAAGAACTGTGAGAAGCTATTTCATCATAACCTCAAGAGAATAAGTTGATTCATCAGTTGCCAAACTTATTATCAGTTGTCACATTTCGTGCTCTTATCAGTATGGCTAAACAAGGAAGTAATTGCTAAGGATCAAGTATGCAGTTGTCACTGACCTTGTAAGACAGATTTATCACAGAAAATTTACCTTTGGGAATTCAATCAAGCCTTCAATCATCTGACCAATGAAGACAAAACCTACAAGATAACCAAGGAAAGAGGAAAAATAATCACAAGTTATTTCTCTCCCATGGAGTGGTTTAAAAGAGACACATATAAGAACATACACACACACACAGAGAGGAAAGGAAAAGTCTCATGGGATTTCTACATCACCATGACTCCCAGTTCTGTGGCTTCATTTCGTGATCAAACATTAGCATGCTGAAATTCTCCTTGTACTCATGTGGGCTAACAACCACCATTTTATAATATCAATTAATTTTCTAATACCACAGGACCCCTGAGTTTCAGATTATACCACTTTTCCTATTGTTCTAGCATGCATACAATAGTCAATTTTGTGATCATTAGAACTACAGAAATATAGGATCATACCACTTGAAATATGCCACAATAATTAATTACTATAAACTTCTATCTCAGAGTCTTAAAAGAAGGCAATTGTGTGCCCAGGATAGAATAATTATAACAGAATTCATAAGTTAAGAAAATAGAATACCTATTTAAAATTTTAAAACCTTCATGGATAAATGCAAGAGAATTTTATTATTTGAAACTCAAATTCAGCATCCCCTACTTATTGCAGGCTTCATTTTGGGTCAGCACAAGCAAGGTGGAAGGTTTGTGACTTAGGATTCAGATATAGGGATTGCCTATAATACTGACCCTATTTAAACAACACAACTCATAAGAGGAAGCAGTCATTGATTCCCAATCACATATATAAAAGGGGGCAGGACTGAAGGATTAGGGATACAGAGACCCTAGGAAGTCAAAAGACATCTCTGATAATCAGCTTCACAGACTAGAGGGGAACAAAGCATCAGGGTTGAGTGAAATGTGACTAGAAACCTAGCTGGAACCAATCCTCTCCTTCACCAGGAGGTTACTCAGGGCAGGAGCTCAATATTGACCAACTCCCATAAGACCCAACACAAGGAAATATGCTATCATGCTCCTGAAATCCCAGCTACCATAGAGGTTGAGGATGGTAAATCTTTTCAGTTTGGGAATTCTGAGGTATAGTGGGTGATATGAATAAGACGTTCACTAAATTCAGCACTAACAAGGTAAGCTCCCAGGAACAGGTAGTCATCAAATTGCCTAAGCTGAACAAAACTAGCCTGAATTGTAAATAAAACATGTCAAAAAGCAAAGAGGACAAAAAGAATTAAGATAGAAAAGATCATGAGATTTGGTCATTTAGATACTACTGGTAATTTTAGAGAGAATAACTGAATGATAAAATCACAAGTCAGTCAGTAGAAAGTTTAGGAGGCAGAGTCAAGTTAAGGCAGAAACTTCCTGCTCTCTCCCCCAGATCCCTCCAAATTCCGTTAAAGACTCTAACCTAATTTTAGAGTGTCATAACACAAAAAAGATGGAGTAGAACATTTTCCATCCAAAGACAACTTAAAAGGTCAGGAGGAAAGGTCTGTGGCACCAAGGTAAGAGTCCAATATGCTCAGAGCAACCTGGCCTCAGTTCAAGCCTTAGCCCTGTGCTAGCAAAGCAGGAACAGAAGTTTCAGAATCAGTGATGTTCTGGCAGTCACAAGACCTCTCAGTTCAGAGACACCAAAGACAATTTGAAAGAGCAGCAGAAAAGATTTGTCAGTACAATAAGAGGACCTTGGGAAACCAGCAAACCTGGAGTGGGCAGGGGGTGGGGACCATAGCTTCAGCTTCTGGAGTCCTCAGCTCACAAGAAACCTCTTTAATAGCACTGAGGAAGGATTCTATTGCTTTAGCACACAAGAATTTACAGTCAGAGTAGAGCAGGGACCCTCCTCACAGTTCCAGGACAGAAAGATATAATGTCCCGGCTAGGTCTCTGGAGGGCCTCCGATCAGTCAGAGTCAGGATCAATCAAAGTTCTTGGTCATTAGGGGGAGAAGTGAAGGAGTCAGGCAAGCTGCCACGTGGCTTGCCAAATATGAATCCTGAAGGCTGGAGTAGCCTGAAGTCTCTCTCTCTTCCTTGTCCTGGGGCAGAGTAACTCTGATCTCTCTCCCTCAGCCCTCCAATCATTGCCTATGATTACCTCACCACCACACATTCAGCAAGCACCAATGGTGAGGAGAGCCAACACATCACCATCTCATCTAAAGGTATGTATATAGAACCATTACCTCACATCCAATAGGTAATTAGCCTTAAGTGTATCTCAAATTCAAGTACACCCTTTCAGAGTTTCAGCCCTCTACAGAAAGGGTGATTATAGTCCTCACTAGAAGAATTTCTGAAAACAACTGCAAATAACCTCTGAAGCTTAAGGACAATATATGCTCACTCTTAGAAACAGAGTCCTATTAACCAAGAGTTAAACGCTATATAATAGGTTGGGGAAATGAGCAAACAAAATAAAATGATTCTGACCATAGACAATTACCATAGGGACAAGAAAGATCAAAACATACACTCAAAAGAATATAACAAAGTCAAAGCTCCTACATTCAAAGTCTCCAATAAAAATAAAAATTGTTCTAAGATCATAGAAGAATTCAAAAGGGATTTTGAAAATCAAGTAAGAGATATGGAAGAAAAATTGGGAAGGGAATTGAGAGTGGTGCAAAAGGAAATTCAAAAAGCTAATGAGGAGAAAAATGAACACAGTTAACCAAATGGAAAAGAAAGTACAAAAGTTCACTGAGGAAAATAATTCCTTGAAAATTAGAATTGAACAGTATCAAAAGATATGAACTATGCTCAGAGGGCTGTAAAATCATGCATATTCTTTATCTTAACAATATCACAACTAAGTATGAACCCCAAAAGAGATTTTCTTAAAGGAAGAGGACCTATATGAACAAAAATATTTATACCAGCTCTCTTCTTACGATGAAGAATTAGAAATCGAAGGGATACCCAACAATTGGGGAATGGTTGAATAAATTGTGGTATGTGAGTTCAATGGAAAAGTATTGTTCTATGGAAAATGACAAGCAGGATATTCTCAGAAAAACCTGGAAAGTCTTCCATGAACTCAAGCAAAGTGAAATGCACTGTGTACAAAGTAATAGCAGTATACTGGAATGATCAGATGTGAATGAATTTGCTATTCTTAGTAATAAAATGATCCGAAATTACTCTGAAGGACTTACAATGAAAAATGATATCCATATCCAGAGAAAGAACTGATTGTGTCTGAATGCCAATTGAAGCATACTCATTTTTTTAAATTTTGTTTTTCTTAAGGGTTTTTTTTGGGGGGGGCATGGGGATAGAGGAGATCTATGTTTTCTTTCACAACATGACTTTTATGGAAATGGTTTGCATAAAAAAGAAATTTAAGAAGATTGTGAAAAAGAACTAAGTAAAGGCATCAATTATAAATAGCCTTCTCAAGGAGTTTGATCCTTGAGAGGAGAAATATCGAATCATAGCTATTGAAATGGATAAAAGAAGTAAGTTTTTTTGAGTATAGGAGATGTGGGCATGTTTGTAGGAAATATGTTAATGTTATCAAAAAGCAATCAAAAGATAGGGAGAAACTGCAGATGAGTCAGATAATGGGGATGATAAGAAGGACAATCTTCTAGAGATAAAAAGATGTAATGGGATCACATTTAGGTAGATGAGTTTGCCTTAGTAAAAAGTAGGGTCCCTTCTTCATGTGAGACAGCAGAAAGCATCTGAGTGATATGAGATGAGGAAGATGGAATTAGAAGCTCTCAATGAATTGTTCCAGTTTGTTCACTGAAATATGAGATAAGCAAAGGATATGAACAGACAATTCTCAGATGAAAAAATTTAAAACTATTTCTAGCCATATGAAAAGATGCTCCAAGTCATTATTAATCAGAGAAATGCAAATTAAGACAATTCTGAGATACCACTACACATCTGTCAGACTGGCTAGAATGACCGGGAAAGATAATGCAGAATGTTGGAGGGGATGTGGGAAAACAGGGACACTAATACATTGGTGGTGGAATTGTGAACACATCCAACCATTCTGGTGAGCAATTTGGAACTATGCTCAAAAAGTTATCAAACTGTGCATACCCTTTGATCCAGCAATGTTACTACTGGGCTTATATCCCAAAGAGATCTTAAAGAAGGAAAGGGACCTGTATGTGCAAGAATGTTTGTGGCAGCCCTTTTTGTATTGGCCAGAAACTGGAAACTGAGTAGATGCCCATCAATTGGAGAATGGCTGAATAAATTGTAGTATATGAATATTATGGAATATTATTGTTCGGTAAGAAATGACCAACACGATGATTTCAGAAAGGCCTGAAGAGACTTACATGAACTGATGCTGAGTGAAATGAGCAGGACCAAGAGATCATTATATACTTCACCAACAATACTATATATTAATTCTGATGAACCTGGCCATCTTCAGCAATGAGATGAACCAAATCAGTTCTAATGGAGCAGTAAAGAACTGAACCAGCTACACCCAGCGAAAGAACTCTGGGAGATGACTAAGAATCATTACATTGGATTCCCAATCCCTATATTTTTGCCCACCTGCATTTTTTGATTTCCTTCACTGGCTAATTTTATAATATTTCAGAGTCCAATTCTTTTTGTACAGCAAAATAACAGTTTGGACATGTATACTTATTTTGTATTAATTTATACTGTAATATATTTAACATGTATTGGTCATCCTGCCATGTAGGGGAGAGGGTGGGGGAAAAGAGGGGAAAAATTGGAACAAAAGGTTGGCAATTGTCAATGCTGTAAAATTACCCATGCATATAACTTGTAAATAAAAAGCTATTAAATTTTTTTAATTACCCATGCATATGTTCTATCAATAAAAAGCTGTAATTAAAAAGAAAGAAAGATATATGAGACAAGGTTTTCAACTTAAAAGAAAGGGGGAGCAATGAGATCTTTAAGGAAAATATTTGGAAAAGTTGCTGTAGAGAGTAGGATAATAAATCAATTAGGGAGATGAAAAAATATTGCCTTATCACAGTTAAGGCCCACTTTAGATTACATAACATAAATGTATAGTAGATCCAAAAAAAATGATTTCATTAATATCTCCAGTTTCATTTAGCATATTTGAATAGGAGAAAAGGCAATGGAAAGTAGGAGTTATCCAATGCTAAAATTTATGAAAAAAAGATATTTATACAATAAGGACACAATAAAGTTAAGAGAAGAGGACATGATAGAGCTGAACTGGTTCACTAAGGGGTTAAGATAGGAAGGAAAGAAGTGAGTGTTGAAGTGATGGGATATGATGTTATCTGAACTAAAAGATTTAGTGATATAACAATCAAACTACCAAGGAGAAGTGTGTTATAAGATTAGGAAATCATTAAAATTCATTTGGAGGGGGAAAATATCTAGAAACTTAAAGGAAATGATGTGGATGAAGGGAGAGATAAAAATGATGTGAAATGACACTACCATAACTCAAATTATATTATAAAACAGTAATCATCAAGATTATTTATTCCTGGTTAAAAATAGAAAAATAGGTAAATGGAAGAAATTAGAGAATGTAGAAACAAATAATTGAATGCAGTAATGCATGGTTCAGAAAACTTAACATATATCACTGGGGGAATGAATATCCTGTTTAATCAGAACTGCTGAGAAAATTGGCAGTTGGCAAAAAAAAATTGTGTAGGGCAATATATTATACAACATATATGCAGCATTTATACAATAATCAGTTCAAATTGACACATAGTTTAAAAAATTAGAAGAGAACTAGATCAACATGATTCACAGCCACACCTAAGAAGAGAAAGAAAAAAAAAGAGATGATCACAAAAAATTAAATTTATTATTATTATGGGAAACTAGAAAAGCATTTCAATGAACAAAAATAAATGCAACTAGAATGAGAATGGAAACTTTTAATTGAGGAAGCAATCTTTCCATCAAATATTTCTGATAAGTCTCATATCTAAGTTATATAGGTTAACAAAATATTTTTCAATTTCATAATATTTTATGATTTACAATGCAAATTCACAATATTAATACAAATACTTAGACTAAAAGTCATTCATAGTAGATAAGTAGTCAGAGAATAAGAACAGACAATTCACAAAAGAAGAAATACAAATTATAAACATGTATACACAAGATTGTTCCAAATTCTTAATAAAAAGAGGAATGCCAATCAAAATTCTCAGATTCCTGTCTGACATAGTAAAATTTAGAAATAGTCAAAGTTTGAGATTACAAATAAGATTGTTGGTGGAGTTGTATCCAATAATTCTGTAAAGTAATTTTGAATTAGTTCATTAAGTCTCAAATACTGACCCCAGAGTCAGGATGTCCTAAATTTAAATCTAGTTTTAAACACTCCCTAGCTGTATGACTTTGAGTATATCACTTAACTTCCGTTTGCCCCAGTTTTCTCAACTATAAAGTTAGGATAATAATAATGCCTACCTCCTAGATTTGTTTTGAGGATCACATAAATAATATTTATAAAGTATTTAACACATGCCTGGCACATAGTGAACATTATATAAATACTAGTTAACATTATTATCATCATCATTACAATTATCATAAAAAAATACTGATTTAAATATCTATACTTTTTGGCTCAAATATTCCATTGTTAGACCTATATACCATGAAGATCAAAGACAGAAAGATCCAATATATGGCCAAATATTTTAACTGCACCTTTAGTTGTTGCATAGAATTGAAATAAATCAGACATCCATTGTAATGGGCTGAAACTGAGTTGATGCACTGAGGTCCAAGCACTTAAGACTAATTACTCATTGGACAATACTCTATTAGCATATGGTTGGAGAAAGAATGGCCCTGCCCACTACTCTGTGCAATCTTGATCTGTTGGCATATAGAGCGATTGGGTGGAAGATTTAGACAAGCAGGGGTCCTCAAACTTTTAAAATAGGGGGCCAGTTCACTGTCCCTCAGACTGTTGGAGGGCCGTACTGTAGTAAAAACAAAAACTTTGTTTTGTGGGTCTTTAAATAAAGAAACTTCATAGCCCTGGGTGAGGGGGATAAACGTCCTCAGCTGCCACATCTGGCCCACGGGCCATAGTTTGAGGACCCCTCATTGAGGGTGGAGTAGGACAAGAGAGATGGCTCCGGGCAGGAGAAGAAAGAAGAGATTCCTGTGTCCCTTCTCTCTCCTTTGGCTTCGAAAAAGAATAAAGATTGCTTATCCTGACTCCGGCTGATTCTAAAGTATCCAGGGTGCTAACATGGTCTTCATAATCCATGAATGACTAATCTCTCGTGTATAAATAAAAAGGACTACAATAGCACTGTAAAAGATGGTGAATATGAAGAAAACAGAACAACATGGAACTGCTTCATCTCAGTCTGCATCTGTTTTTGCATTAGTTATAGGAACTGATGCAAATGAAACAATCAAAACCAAGAAAACAATATACATAATGCAAATAGAAAGAATGAAAAATTAAATCAGACACTAGTTGTGATGATAAAGTCTGGCCCCAGAGAATACAAGGGTAGATAGTTCCCTTTTTTGAAAATATGAATGACTGTAAGTGTGGAACATTACAAATAGTGTGAGTTAGCTGATATGTTAATTGATTTGCTGAGCTATTATCCCCCATTTTTCCTTTGAAAATCTTTCCAATAAGATATGTTTCAATAGGTAGAGAAAGCAAAAAATTATAAATTCAGAAATGAAGAGAATATTAAAGGAAATGTATCAATTTTAATAAAATATAATCTAAACAAAAACAAATATAATCTCCACAAAACCATGATTAAATATATGATATAATAATATCTTAAATAATGAACAGCAAAATGACAAATACAATGATTAAGTAAAAGGCTTTAATAATGAATTAACCAAAATTATCAAGTCACTTAATGGGATCTTTAAGGTTGTTAAATGTTAATTTAGAAGGGCACTTGAAATTTTTTAATATTACCCATATTAATTGAGTAGGGAGACCAAGTTTCCTTCTCTTCTCCATCCTAAACTCCATTTATCCTAAACTACTTCTTCTTAACACATTAAAAATGAAAAATTATACAGGATAATAAAAGAAAATGTTAATTAAATTAACCAATGAACATTTATTGAGTGATTATCCTGACATTGTATTTGGAAGGAGTAATATAAAGAAAATAATCTGCCCTCAAAGCAGAATTTAATTCAGGTATTTCTGATTCCACATCATGGTGCTCTTTCCACTATCCTGCTAAAATTGCTTATAAGAGTGACTAAAATATGGAGGGAAACTCAAAATTTATAAGAAAACATTGTGAAAATAAAGATCATACCATTAAAAAGAAAAAAAAGCAGAATATCTTAGGTATGTGCTATGGGTAGGAGATAAGATTTGTTTAAAATAAATAGAGAGATAGATAGATCCTTTGGATTATGTGAAACTGAAAAGTTTCTGCATAAACAAAATTAATACACCTAGAAAAAGAAGGGAAACAATTGAATGAGAAAAAATATACAAATTTTTCAGATAAAGATTTGGTATTCAATATATAAAAACAATTAACAGAAATCAATAGCCATTCCAACAATATTGAAGGGGTTGTAGAAAAGTTAAGACACTAATTCATTGTTGGTAGAACTGTGAATTTATGCAACTATTTTAGAGAACAAGCTGAAGTTATACCCAAAGAGTTATTAAAGAACTTACTTTGACCCAGCAATACCACTATTGAGTCTATTTCCTAAAATGATTAGTGAAAAAGAAAATGAATCTATAGTTCCAAAATAATTACAGCAGTTCTCTTGGTGGTGGAAGAGAACTGGAAATTCTGTGGTGCTCACCAATCGGGAAATGGCTAAACAAACTATGGTACAATATTGTGATAAAATACTATTGTGCTAAAAGAAATGATGAACTCAGTGATGCTAGAAAAACATAAACTTGTTTGAAATAATGAAGAGCAAAAGAAGCAGAACCAAGTGAATGTAGTGTGCAATAACATCAATGTTGTTTTAAGAAAAGCTTTAAAAGGGAAAAAAAAACTTTAAGTGACTAGATCATTTTGACTATTATAAATACCCAAGTTAACTACAAAGAACCTATGAAGGAAGATACTATTTTCATCCAGAGAAAGAATTGATAAATAGAAATATATATAAAATCGCATATATATATATATATATATATATATATATATATATATATATTATTGGTATCTAATGGTCACTATCTTTAGTGGGATGGAGGTAGTTACATGATAACTATTTTATATATTTAAAAGAAATAGCAAGTGGTACATAATAAATTTGGAATTTCATGTGAGATTATCTTTTCTTATTCTACTATGTTATGGAAATACTTGTTTTATTTCTTAAATTCAGAATAAAAAATAAAAATTTGAAAAACATGAATATTATATGCTCCAAATCACTAACAATAAAATTTAAAAAAATTAAGATAATCCTGATATTTTATTTCACATCCATAAAATTGACAAAGATAAATATTCAGTGTGGGAAAAGTTGTGGGATGATAGGCACACTGTTATCATACATTGTTAGTGGACATATGAATATTTTGGAAAGCAACTTGGAATTATACCAATGAATTGACTAAAATGTCCATATCTTTCAATCCAATGATTCTTCTGTCATCTCTACTCCTTCAAGGAGAGTATGGATCAGAAGAAAATTCCTATTTATTAAATTAAATTTATTAATTATGTATAGGAGCATTTTTTCAAGATAGCAAAGAATATGAAATAAAGTAGATGTCCATTGATTTAGGAATGGCTAAAAAATGGTAGATGATTTTAATGGAATTTTATTGTGCCATAAGAAAAAACCAAATGTGATGCATGCAGAGAAACATGGAAAGATTGACATGAACTAATGCAGAATGAAGTAATCAGTCAAGAAAATAATATATAAAATGATTACAACAATGCAAAAAGAAATAACCACCACAACATTTTTAAAAAGTGCTACATATAGTTTCAAAATGGAAGCTGGAGGTTGTTTTCTTCTTTCAATTTTAGCCAATTTGTTAAGAATAATGATATTTCAACATTGTTTTAATTTGATTTCTCTAATTAATAATGATTTAGAGCATGTCTATATGACTATAAATTTGGCCTCTTAATGAGGTGATTTGATTTAGGTGACTGCTAAAGTGACTTCCATCTCTATCTCAACATAGCTATTGAAATAACCATGTTTATTCAGCCAAGCATTTATCAACAACCTCATCTATAAATTAAGTGGGCTAGATTCAATAGTCTCTAAGATCCCTTCTAGCCCTAAATAATTCCATAATTACATCTGTAATTATTGGGAATTTTAAAGATTTATATTTTGCTTATATTTACTTATACTCTTCAATGATGGGAAAAACAAATTAGCATGATGACAACATAACCTATATAGATAGATAAATTTTATACTAGATCCAACATGCTGTGGGAGGGAAAAAAAAACTGAGACCAATACAAACAGTACAATGTCCTTACCACCTGGATCTTGATGCTCTGGTAACTCTCTGGAACTTGCACCCTATATTCACAGAAAAACTTCTTTCAGAGTTGTGTGTCCTACTACATCTCTTCATTCCCACAATACCTTCAGGAACCATCATCATCAAAAGGATTATAATAAGCACTTACATGGTAGTGTTTTGTCCACAATGGGTATTATACAAATTCTGGCACCAGTATCATGCACATTCACATATATGTAACACATATATAAAGAAGACATTTTCCTGTGGAAAGAGGAGCAGGGATATAGAGTAATTACTTAATACTGCAAAGAAAGAGATGAATCATTTCCAGCTCATGTACAATCCTACACAACAGTGTTAGAAACTCAAATAGAAATGGGGATAAGTAACCAATACCTAAGTATCTCTGCAAGCCATATATTTACTTAGAATACCACATATTAATAATACCTTTGTTGTATTGTATTTTATTTTGTTAAATATTTTCCAATTTATTTTAATCTATTTGAGAAGCATTCAGAAGTTCCTCATGGGCTACATGTTTGATTTCTCTATTCCATAATACCTAGAAGAGAAAAAACACTCCTGAACGAGCCTGAACTGAAATTTCTTGACCTATGAAAAGTCACATTTATCCCAAAGTCCAAGGTGAAGAAAAGTGCAAGGGAACTGCATATTTTTTCTGCTTGGATGATTATGATGGCAAAATACATTGTGAAACGGGGAAAATGAGCTCCTTCTTCTACTTCCTGAGAAATTTCACTGTCAAACACTGGCAAATTTGTTCCCACACAAGAGTGACCCAAAACATCATTTGCATCATCTATCACTTTCCCTCAATCCTCCACTACCCAAACTCCTTCATAATAAGATGGAAAAGCTCTAAAGTGTAATTATAGAGTATTGAGGAAAGTTCTAAAATGTAATTAGATGGCATTGGACAAAATTCTGTGAACATTCTCAGCTGTGCCTCAGGAACTTTCTAAAGCAAATTAAGAGACGCTACTCAGATGCCAGCTGCTGCCTTTGGGCCTGTTGCCTCCCACTGCTGCTTCTTCAGGGGGCATGACTATTTGTCATTGAAGAAGCTAGCTATAAGGCTGGAGAATCAAAAGGAAATATCACCAAGAGTTGCTCTACATACACCAAATTAGGGCCTCTGGGAAGGTACCACAAGATTGACTCTTCATTGTATAGTCAAATATGACAAAATACTCAAGAATGAAGGGATAAAAGAGTAATCAAGAATAGTATGTCTCTATGGTTTATACAATGATATTAGAACAGATAAGACACTACAATTAAATGACCAAAATGCAATTTGCCAAACCTGTCAATCATCATCTCACTAATATTTAGCTCTCATCTTCTGCTACATTTCCGTTGTTCTGAATACCTAGATACATCTCTAGCCATATCCAGTCCTGACTTTTATGATGTCTATTTTAATGTGTTTCCTCTAATCTTTCCACATTTCCCTTTGTTTCCTCTACTAAAGTTGTTTTTCACAAATCCCTATTCAAACAATAAAGCTATTAGGCACCTATATATGCCAGACACTGTGGTAGGTATTGGAAATGCAAACATAAAGAATAAAATAATCCCTACTCACATGGAGCTTACAGTTCTGATACTTCTCATCCTTTTTGCCCTGTAATATGCTCTTTTCCATTTTTCACATTCAGTTTTACATATACATATATATATATATATATATATATATATATATATATATATAGTGTGCCCATGCATTTTTACAACCATGCTCTCAGATGCATATGTGTGTGAGTGTGTGTTTTCATTATTTTCATTTACAGATTACTCAAGCTTCATGGAGGTCTCTAATAATAAAGTAAAAGTTAAGCAAAATTAATAATAAAGTGACCTTAAATGAAAGCTTATATAACATTTTACATCTGTAGAAACCACCTTCCATCCATTTTTAATTATTAGAAGCCTATTTTGTCTTCTTTCCATGGAAAAGGAAAGGAAAGTTAAAATAAGGAAATTTAGGAATGGGAACAGAAGGAAAGGGAAAAAGAAAAGCAAATTTCACATAAAAAATGTGCCTAGTCAAGTGAAACAGATTTTCCCAATAGCTGTAGACAAAGATGTGTTTCATTCCACCTCTTAAATCTATCATTTCTCTGTCATGGATAGCATGTTTCCTTATTGATACTTTGAAATTATAACTAGTCAATTATTTAATCATACTTCTTCTGGCTTTCAAAATTGTCACCACTCTTTGAGATTGGATCCATTTTGCTTTCTCTGAAGTTGGTTTGGCTCCTGGCCACTGCCTTTCTTCAGACATTGTATCAGCTTTGGTATTCATACTTCTGCAACTTCTTCAGTAATCTCTGCCTCTCTGATTGGAGGAGAGCTGGAAGATATGAAGAACAAAGAATTTCTTTCAAATCCTTCATTCAAAGAGGGCTCCCAAGGCTGCAACTCTATTTCCCATCAACTGTACTACTCGGACTAGACTTCACTAAGGCTGCCCTTTTTAGTTGCCATTTGTGTGTTGTCTTTCCCCATTAGATTTCTTATTTGTATCCCCAGCAGTTTGTTGTTGTTGTTCAGTCAATCCAACTCTTTGTAATTCCATTTGGGGTTTTCTTGGCAAAGACATTGGAATGGTTTCTAGTTCTCTAGTTCATTTTTACAAATGAAGAGACTGAGTCTAAAAGGCTTAAGTGGCTTGTCCAGAGTCACACAGCTAATAAAACTCTTAGGCCAGATTTAAACTGTCTGAGTCTTCCTATCTCCAGCCTCAGCACTCTAACCAATGCAACATCTAGCTGCCTGCTCCAACTTCCCACAGAACACTTATCACAATGCATAGCACATAGTAGGTGTTCTATAAATATGTATTGACTGGCTAATTATTTTTAGGTTTCTGTTATTTTATAAATTATTTTCCCAGTTCTGTTCATTCTACTTTTATAATATTGATAATAGAGTTCCTGCTCATTTCACTGCATCAATTCATATGTTTATCTCTGACTTTCTAAAAACCATTCCTTCATTTCTTATAGCAAAAGTTGCATAGATCAACTTATTTAACCTCTGGTTGAATGCTAGGGTATCATATGTTATAGAGCTTTGAGTCAGTAAGACCCAAATTCAATTCCTGCTTTAGATATGTATTACTCGTCTGATCCTGGGCAACTCAAATTCTTTCTGTCTCCATTTCATCTACTATAAAAGTTGGGTCAGAGCACCCACCCGCCAATTTCATTATGAGGAACCAAAGAGGTAATATTCATAGAGTGCTTACTAAGTACAATGCCTGATACAACTCCCAATATTTTTTTTCCTTTTTTCATCTTAGCTTTATTAGATATTTGTGCAAAAACTTCTTAATTGTATGTATTTAATATTGTCCGTTTTATCTTCTATGATGCTCTGCATTTCTCATTTTCTCATGAAATTTTTTCTGCTCCATAGAATTTATAGTTATTTTTCCATATTTCTCTCATTTGTTTACAATGTCAATGAAACAATCAAATTTATTTAAGTACCTACTATGCCAGGCACTATGGGAAGTCCTGGAATATAAAAAGAGACAATAGATAGCCCCCAGCCTCAAGAAGCTCACTTTCTACATAAAGAGACACCATGCTGTAAATTCCAGGCTAACTCTCTGGAAGGCCTCAGAACCAGCCCAAGTCCTTGATCTTTCGGTAGAGCAGTAAAGGAGGCAGGAGAGTAGCCAGGTGGCTGGTCCAAGATGGAGTCTGGAGTCTAGAGCCTGAAGTCTTCTGTGGCTGAGAGCTGCTGCTAAGAGCTGCGCTTAGAGAGAGTCCTCTATCTTTGGGACTCCCTTAAATACTCCAGCATGACTACATCATCACACCACACTGGGCATGTGTAACTGTAGAACATCACATCACCACATTATCCTAAGTATATGCCAATTAGATTGACCACATCATTACATTACATCAAATATGTGCTTAGAAAACTATCATCTCAGTAGTTACTTAACTACATGTACCCTGCTGTCCTAGATTCAAGTACACCTGTTCAGAGTTCTGACCTGCTACAACATGTAAATAAATATATACAAGCAAACCATGTACAGGATGAATAGGAAATAACTTTTTAAAAGACATTAAAATTAAGAAGGGTTGAGAAATGTTTCCTGCAAAAGATGAAATTTATTTGGGGCATTATTTTTTTTTCTTTTAATTTATTATTTGTTTGTTTTAAACATTTTCTTCCTTTAAAATTTGAGTTCCAAATTCTCTTCTTCTCTCCTATATCACCTGAGAAGACAAATATATAATTTAAATCATACATGTGAAATTATGAACACATATTTACATTAGCCATATTCCCCAAAAAAGCAAAAGAAAAACTTATACTTCAATTTGCACTCAGAATTCATCAGTTCCCTCTCTGGAAGTAAGCAGCATTATTTCATCATTAATCCTTTGATATTGTCTCATATCATTGTGTTGATCAGAGTAGCCAAGTCTTTCACAATTGATCATCATTATTTTAGCTCTGTGAGTGTTTTTCTTGTGAACAACATATTGTTGGATTGCTGTTTCTAATCCATTTTTCTATCTGCTTCCATTTTATAGGTGAACTTGACCCCTTCACATTCACAGTTATGATGACTTTGAATTTCCTTCCATTCCATTATCTTCTGTTTCTCTTTCTCTCCAATTCCTCCTCAAAAAAAAAAAAAAAAAAAAAAAAAAAATATATATATATATATATATATATATATATATATATATATATATTGAATCTAATCACTGCCTTCCTTAATTAGCCTTCCCTTCCTTCCTTTATTTTCTCCCTACTACCACCCACCTTTCTCCTATTTACTTACTGCATAATTTGCATTTCTATACACAATTAAGTGTGTGTGTGTGTGTGTGTGTATTCTTCCTTCTTTGAACCAATTCCTATGGGGTTGAGGTGAGATTCAAACATTTCCTGCCTCCACCCCTCCATTTTTCCCTCCACTATAAAAGTTCTCACTTTCATGCACATTTTATGTGAGAAAAATTCTCCATTTTATCTTTCCCTCCCCCCTTCTCCCAGTGTAACCATCTTTTTTCACTCCTTCATGTTTTTTTAGATCTTCCCAACATAATTGACTCAAACCTATGCCCTATGTCTTTGTATACTACTTTTGACTATCCTGATAATGATAGAATTCTTCAGAATTATATATGTCATCTTTCTATATAGGAATGAAAACAGCTTAACTTTATTGAGTTCCCTATGATTATTCTTTCATATTTACTATTTTATGCTTCTCTTGAGTCTTCCATTTGAATATCAAATTTTCTATTCAGCTCTGGGCTTTTCATCAAGAATGATTTCACTGAATATCCATTTTCTCCTGAAAGATTCCACTAAATTTTTCTAGGTAAGTGATTCTTATCTGTAATTCTAGCTCATTTGCCTTCCAGAATATTATATTTGATACCCTCCATTCCTTAAAGGTAGAAACTGCTGAATCTTGCATATTCCTGACTGTGGTTTAAATTTTTTAACTGAAATTTTGAATTAGTCCTTTCTGGCTGCTTGAAGTATTTTCTTTTTGACCTGGGAGACGATTTGTGGGAGTTTTCATTTTGAGATCTCTTTCAAGGAGATGATCTTTGGATTTTTTTTCAATTTCTATTTTACTGTCTGAATCTAAGATCCAGCTTCTTAAACATCTCTATGGGGATAACATAACTGAATGATTTGTTATCAGTAAATGTTTGATTTGTGTATCTATTTTATATATCTATATATTGAGAGTAACATAAAAATTTCTTGGGCAAAATGGGGGTCATGAGTAGAAAAAAAATTAAGAAGCTCTGATATAAAACTTCAGAGAACCTGACATTTTCTTTAAAAAATGATTTCTAGTGCGGGGCTGATTCAATATTAGGAAAAATATTAGCATAATTGACTATATTAATAACCAAACTAACAAAAAACCATATGTTATCTCAATAGATGCAGAAAAAGCTTTTGACAAAATCTAACACACATTCATATTAAAAACACTAGGGAGTATAGGAATAAATGGACTTTTCCTTAAAATAATCAGTAGCATCTATTTAAAATCATCAGCAAGCATCATATGTAATAGAGATAAACTAGAACCACTATAGCCATTACTATTCAATATTGTATTAGAAATGTTAGCTTTGGCAATAAGAGAAGAAAAAGAGATAAAAGAAATTAAAAGAGAATAAGAGAGAAAAAGATTTCTAGAGAATCAACTAAAAACTATTAAAATAATCCATAATTTAACAAAGTTGCAAGATAAAAATAAATTCATATAAATCATCAGCATTTTTATATATTACCCACGAAGTCCAACAGCAAGAGGTACAAAGAGAAATTCTATTTAAAATAATTGTTGATAGTATAAAATATTTGGGAATCTCTCTGCCTAGGAAAATTCAGGAACTATAGGAACACAACTACAATACACTTTCCACACAAATAAAGACGGATCTAAAGAATTGGAAAAATTAAATTTGAGTGAATATAATAAAAATGACAATACTGCCTAAATTAATGTATTTATTTAGTGCCATACCACTCAAACTCCCAAGAAATTATTTTACAGATCTAAAAAAAAATAACAAAATTTATCTGGAAGAATAAAAGGTCAAGAATTTCAAGGGAATTAATGAAAAAAATGCAAAGGAAAGTGGCTTAATTGTACCAGATCTAAAACTATATTATAAAACAGCACTCATCAAAACCATTCAGTACTGGGTAAGAAGGAAAATAGTTGGTCAGTAGAACAGGTTAGGTTCACAGAGCAAAATAGTCAATGACTATAGTAATCTAGTGTTTGGCAAACCCAAAGACCTCAGCTTCTGGGATAAGAATTTACTATTTGACAAAACTTCTGGGAAAATTAGAAACTAGCATGGCAAAAACTAGGCATTGACCTATACCTAACCATATACCAAGATAAGGTCAAAATGGGCTCATAATATAGACATAAAGAATGATATCATAAACAAATTAGAAGAACACAGATCTGTGGAGAAGGAAGAAATTTGTGACCAAAGAAGTAGAGATCCTTATTGATCACAGAATAGATCATTTTGATTATATTAATTTAAAAAGTTTTTGTACAAACAAAACTAATGCAGACAAGATTAGAAGGGGAGCAATAAACTGGGAAAACGTTTTTGTATTCAAGGGTTCTTGAATACAGCCTCATTTCTTAAATATATAGAGAATTGATCCAAATTTATAAGAATTCAAGCCATTATCCAGTTGATAAATGATCAAAGGATGTGAACGGACAATTTTCAGATGAAGAAATTGAAACTATTTCTAGTCATATGAAAAGGGGCTCCAAATCACTATTCATCAGAAAAATTCAAATTAAGACAATTACCACACACACCTCTCAGATTGGTTAAGATCACAGGAAAAAATAATGATGAATGTTGGAGGGGTTGTGGGAAAACAGGGACACTGATATATTTTTGATGGAACCATGAATGGATTCAACCATTTTGGAGAGCAATTTGGAACTGTGCTCAAAAAGTTATCAAATTGTGCATATCCTTTAATCCCCAGTGTTTCTACTGGACTTATATCCCAAAGAGATCTTAAAGAAGGAAAAGGGACACAAATGTGCAAAAAATGTTTGTGGCAGCCGTTTTTGTAGTGGCAAGAAACTGGAAACTGAGTGGATGACCATTAGTTGGAGACTGGCTGAATAAGTTATGGTATATGAATGTTATGAAATATTATTGTTCTGTAAGAAACGACCAGAAGGATGATTTCAGAGAAGCCTGGAGAGACTTATGTGAACTGATACTAAATGAAATGAGAAGAACCAGGAGATCATTATATGTGGCAACAACAACACTATACAATGATCAATTCTGATGGACATGTTTCTCTTCAACAATGAGATGATTGAAACCAGTTCCAATTGTTCAGTGATGAAGAGAGCCATCTACACCCAGAGAGAGGACCATGAGAACTGACCGTGGTTCACAACATAGCATTTTTACTCTTTCTGTTGTTTGTTTGCATTTTATTTTTTTATTTGATTTGATTTTTTGTACAGCAAGATCATTGTATAAATATGCATGCATATATTGGATTTAACATATATTTCTACCATGTTTAACATATATTGGACTACTTGCCATTTAGAGAAGGGGTGGAAGAAGGGGGGAGGGGGACTGGAATACAAGGTTTTGCAAAGGCTAATGTTGCAGAATTATCTATGCATATGTTTTGAAAAAAAGCTTTAATAAAAATTTTAAATAATTTCTAGCTTCTTTCTTTGGTCATGACTTTCAGGGATTCCAATAATTTTTAAATTATCTCTTCTTGATCTATTTTCTAGGTCATTTTTTCCTAAGGACATATTTTATTTTTTTTTTCTCTTTTGACTTCGATTTATTGTCTCTTGAAATCACACAGAGGTATTAGCTTCCCCATGCTCAATTCTAATTTTAAAGGAACTTTTCTCTTTTGACTTCGATTTATTGTCTCTTGAAATCACACAGAGGTATTAGCTTCCCCATGCTCAATTCTAATTTTAAAGGAACTATTTTCTTCAGTGAAATTTATACCTCCTTTTCCATTTAACCAATCCTGCTTTTTAATGAGTTACTTTCTTTACATTTTTGGGGAGTTCTTTTATCAAGCTGTTAATTCTCTTTTGGAAATTTTCTTACATCATTCTCATTTCCCTTCCTATTTTTTTCTTCTACCACTCATTTCTTCTTTTAACTCTTCCAAAAATTCTTATAGAGCATGGATTCAGTTAGAATTTTTCTTTGTAGCTGTTTTCATATTGTTGCCTTATTCTGTTATGTTTTGGTATTTCCTGCCATCATAGTGGCTTTTTTATTATTTGGTCATTTCTCCTGTCTATTTCTTGACTTTGAGGTTTGTGTCAAAGTTGCACTCTGAACATTGTTCCAAGCTTCAGGGTTTTTTGTGCTATTGTTTTCACTATTAGTTCTGGGGTCTGAAAGTTTTTGATGCTTTCAAGGTGGTATGTTCTTAGGAGCAATGTGGCCATTGCTCTTCTGATCTTACTTTACTAAGAAAAGATTCCTTGTCCCTTCCAGCTGAAAGTACTAGTACTACTTCCTTCTTTGTACTATGACCAGGACCCCTACTCCCTTTTGACCAACCACCAGTACTCATCTCCATCCTAGAACTGTGACCCAGAGTTGCAAATGTGCAATGCGAATTATTATTGGCTCTACTTAGTGCTGGCAATAGGTTCCTTGTAACCTTTTTTCTGAGCAGTCGTCCTTTCATTGTATCTTAGCTAAGAACTGCTACTATTGCTGTTGCTGCTGTTACTTGTGTAAACTCCATCCAATCCTTTATCCTAGTGTTACAAACTTCTTCTGCTTAGTTTTTTAGGCCCAAAAAAGTCTTATCCTAACTGTTGATTCTTCCGCTCCAAATTTGACTTGAGGTGTTATTTTAAAGTTATTTTAAAAGGAATGTTGGAAGAGTTTGGCTGGATGGCTGCCGCTAATCTGCCATCCTGGTTTGTCATCCCTTAGGACTTTTAAGGAAATTTCTGGCGCTTTAAGATGGGAGTGTCATAATCATGGAACAGAAATAAGGCTAGTGGCATTGTATTGAAGAATATGTAGCAGAGAATAAGGTATAGAGTAAAAACATAGGGATGGGGTAGGTTATGAAAGGCTTCAGATTTCAAACTGAGGATTTGGGATTTGATCCTGGAAGAAATAAAGAACAATTGGTGTTTATTGAAGGGCGAGGTCAATGCAGCATGGTCCCCACATAGGCATGAGGTGCTTTGTTAGGGTTTATTCTAGAATGATGGCAGTGTCAGAGAAAAAGTACTTTCCATAAACATTTGATCTGGCAAAGAAGACTGAGAAGTAGCAGTCAGATAATTAGAAAGACAATCAAGAAAGATCTGGTTCCAACAACCTAGAAAGAAAAGAAAATCAAGGAGGAGAAAGTGATCAACAGTATCAAAGACTGCAGAGAGATTGGGAGAAATGAAAAGAAAAGATCAGAGGAAGAATTCTGAAAAGATAGCAGAGTAGGTCAGTAAATTTCAAGTTCTCCAGATTTCCCCCACAAACAGAAAAAATTTGTACCTCAAAATATAAACCGGTGAAAAACCAAAAAGATTTAAGACAGAAAAAAGGTTCTCTCTGGTACAACCCAAGAATATCCAAAGAAAGTCCCAAGGCCAGAGATTAACCCTTGAGAAGTGCAAACACTCCTAGATTAACTCCACAGAAACACTAAGTGGGGACTCCTGGAGCAAACTGAGTTGGGCTGAAGCCTCAGCAGGAACCACAGAAACTTACTTCCCAGGCAGGGGTTCAGAATGCAAAGTACAAAGTCTACATGTACATGTGTGTAGGTCTATGGGTGGCTGTGAATGTATATGTATACATATATATGTTTGTGTATCTATGCATATATATATATATATATATAAAGAGAGAGAGAGAGAGAGAGAGAGAGAGAGAGAGAGAGAGAGAGAGAGAGAGAGAGAGAGAGAGAGAGAGAGAGAGAGAGAGCTGTGCTCAACTATACCTTTGTAGGGGAATTTGGCGGGATGACAGGGGGGAAAATAAAGTAAAAGGTGCACAGCAGAGGACAAAAGAATAACCAACAAAGAAACAAAGAAAAGATGGACATTCATGAATATACTTTCTTCTATTATTACATATGCTTTCTTGAAATGGAAATTTATTGTTATATATTTTGAATCCTCCCTGATGTTCTGCTGGGCACATGATGTATTCTGTTTTTGTTTTGTTTTGATTTTCCTTTTCTGTGCTTATTTTTCTATTCTTTTTTTTCTTATTTTGTATTTAATGCAATAAATAATATTTTTTAAAAAAAGAAAAGACCATTGGTTTGGTATCTAAGAGATCATTGGTAATTTTGATATTAAATTTGACTATCACACCTCTATAATACCTATGTTGTAACTGTGTCATGGCTATACTATGCCTCTGTCACACTGCCATCATACCTATATCATGGCTATCATGTGCATCTGGCACATTTATATAACATTGATATCATGGCTCTGTTGCATTTAAGTCACAGCTATAATAATGTGTCAGTTACACCTCTTTCACACCTTTTTGGTTTCACATATGTCATGCGTCTGTCTTGGATGCCATACTTCCATCATACCTTTCACATATCTCATGTCATGCATCTGTCAGGTCTCTGTCATGATTATAGTATGCTTCTGTCATGAAAGAAATGAATAAATTAGGCTCCTTTCTATAGTGCACTATCTTTATTCTATCCTCCCCAAAGAGAACTCTTCTTTTCCTTGATCTTCCTCCTTCCCTAAAGCATCATCATTATATAATAGAAAATCTGCCAATACAGGTATTTAGGAGGCTCAGCTTTAAATCTTAGTTCTATTATTTGCTATAAATGTAACCATGTTCTAACTACTAAATATCTCTATGACTCGTTTTCTCATACTAAATGAGGTGATTTGGTAACAACAAGACTATACAATGATCAGTTCTGATGGATGTGGCTCTCTTCAACGATGAGATTATTCAAACCAGTTCTAACTGTCCAGTAATGAAGATAGGACTGTGGGAACTGAGTTTGAACCACAACATAGCATTCTCACTCTTTCTGTTGTTATTTGCTTGCATTTTGTTTTCTTAGTTTTTTTCTTCCTTCTTGATCTGATTTTTCTTGTGCAGCAAGATTACTTGTATAAATATGTATACATATATTGAATTTAACATATATTTTAGCATATTTAACATGTATTGGACTACCTGCCAGCTAGGGGAGGGGGTAGGGTGAAGGAAAGGAAAATTTGGAACAAAAGGTTTTGCAAGGGTCAATGCTGGAGAAATTACCCATGTATGTGCTTTGTAAATAAAAAGCTTTAATAAAAAAAAGGGGAAAAAATTAAAAATGAGGTGATTGGCTTAGATGAT
Source organism: Sarcophilus harrisii (assembly GCF_902635505.1). NCBI lineage: Eukaryota > Metazoa > Chordata > Mammalia > Dasyuromorphia > Dasyuridae > Sarcophilus > Sarcophilus harrisii. The sequence continues at coordinate 484,856,669 of NC_045428.1, read as the reverse complement.
CTCTAAAGCCTCTTCCACTTCTAGCTCTATGATTGCAACATAACTATAAAAAAAACTTTATAAAAAATCTCATGTAAGAGTCATCAAAAACCATTCTGCTCCTTAGACTTCTTGACACTATTCTTACAGGAGTGTGCCACTCTCTGTCTTCTAAAAAAAAGTCTCAGTTGGTAAATGTGTAATCTCATTGGTTTCTTTAGATAGTTCTTCCTTTTCTTCTTAAAATGAATCTTTTGTGTCTGTGTCATCAAGGATCTATTTGTAGTTTTATTCACCATCAAAATTCTAGAGCTGATTATTAAAAGGAAGTAGTGATCTCAAAGAGCCAGGATGGCATCACTAATGACTCTGACAAATAGAAGTCACAACTGTGAAAAGGCACACCATGCTAGCAACCAGGATCTACAGCAAAAGATATAGCCAGATCAGCCCCCAGCACTGGGCTTAGGCAGTCTTCTCTCTCCTCTCCCATACTTGAAGTTATAGCAGAACACAGCGCCAAAACAGCACTCACATGGGCGATACCCAAACCACCAGGTAGTTAGATACCTAGTATTTTATAAGATACTTTCTAATGGCTCATACATTTGGAGGAGTCAGGCTCATAGTAAGAGAAAGAATCAACTTCAGAGGTGGTTCAGAGGTGGGCAAGGAGAAAGAGACAAAAAAACTAATCTAGAACAAAATCAACATACAATCACTAGGAAACGGAGATAAAACCCAAGAATACCTGCAAAGGATGGGGCTTACTTATTCTTAGCCATTGTACCAGGACTTCTGCCCCCAAGATCAAAGACTATTAAAAGGAGAAAATAGGTCGAGGAAAAATATCTGAAAAATCAAAATCATGTACAACAAAATCCTGGGAGAACATATTTCAAAACATCTTAAATGAAAATTTTCCAAAATAGAAATAATAGGCCAGTCACCTAATTTCTCTCAATCTCTATAAACTCCTTTCTAAAGTAGGAACAATAAGAGCACTTTTCTCCATAGGTTATTGTGGGAATCAAATGAGATCAAATCTCAAAGTATTATGAATGGCAGTTATTGTGGTAAAGATTATGATTGTGATCATGATCATGATGAAAAAAATACCAAAAGAAAAATTCCCAGAAATGGAACAGCACCTAAATTTTTAAGTAAAAAATTAATCAAATTTCAGGGAGAAATAAATGGTGAAACTTTAATAGTGAGGAGTTCAACATATTTTTTCTGACCTAGACAAATCTAACACAAAAGGAAAGAAGTTAAAGACATAAATAGTATTCTAGGAAATTTAAATGATTCATTTCTGACAACAAGCAAAAATAAATGTAGCTGTTTCCGAGCTATTTAGTAGTAAGGGTATTAAGGTGTACAAACCTAAATGTAGGAAAATGGACATATTAAACACAACTTTTCCAACCACAATGCAACAAATTATATTCAATAAGGTATGAGATAAATGATTATTTCTCTCTTATATTAACAACCAATTCTTGAAGATTTTTCTTTTCTACTTTCTCATTCACAAATCAGTTCCTGTAGGTTATCCAGTCAGCCTTGGAAGGACAGAGTCAATAATAAAATGAAATATTGGGTAAGATACACACAACTGGGAAAACTTAGATATAATCAAAAGTCAAGTGAGTTGTGAATTCCAGTCCATTGTGTTTTAGTCATACATGTCTGAGCAACAGTGGATTCCTCTTTGTCTAAATTGCCTTAGATAACAGGTAGTCTGATACAGATAAGTATCTTTGTCCAAGAGTGAGTGATCAAAATCATGTTCCTCAGACCCTCATTAGAATAAACCAGCTCTCATTATATTACTCATTCTCACATTACTTGTTAATCGGATTTACTTCTAAAGAACTCACAGTCATCAATGTAAATTTGAAGTGGGTTCTATAAAAAGTCTTTATTTAGGAGAGATGGTCAAATGACCCTTTTATTGATTATCCATTATCCATAAATAATAAAATGGTTGTTAATCAGAAATTATATTCCTTAAATTTGTTACAGGTGTCCTTGAAGAATGATTAAGAAATTCACTAGAGACTAAAACAAAATAAACTTAAGGAATTAGTGAGTCAAAGAACAAATCATAGATAGAAACAACAGAAAATTTCATCAGAGTAAATCACAATAATGAGCCAGCATACCAAAAAAAAATTATTTAAAAAAAAATTAAAGAATCCCTTAGTGGGAAATATATTCACTCTCTCTCTGTGTGTGTCTCTCTGTCTCTCTGTCTCTCTGTCTCTCTCTCTCTCTCTCTCTTCATCAACAATTGAAACACTAAATAGATGAACTGGGAAACAACTGAAAAAATCAAAAATGAAAATGTTCTTGATAATTTAGATGATTTGGACCGAATTTAGCTAAATAATACAATAAATTTAAAGTCTTAAACCTTGGATCAAAAAGAAGAAGAAGAAATCAGTGTCATGTAAATGTATACAAGATTTGAGAGGCATAGTTTGTCTGAAAAAGAACACAGTTTTATTGGATTTCAAACTCATTAACAGTCTATAAATGATTTAAATTCCGGGGGTGGGGAATGTAATGAAATCTTCACTGCAAGGGAGGGAAGAGAGGTGATAACCCTGCTTCATTTTCCCATTAGTATGGGATATGTTGATACCCCAACAGACATATTTTGTCCTATTCTAGATGCCAGAATTTAGGAAAGGTGACTTCCAGAAAAAGAGACCTAGAATGATAAAAAGGTCTTGAGTACATAACATATGAAGATCAAATTAAGGAAGTGGGAATGCTGAGCCTGTAGAGCAGAAAACTCAGGAGGTTCATTATAGCTGTCTTTTAAGCATTCTGAAGACTTTTTTATGTTGATAGAAAGACTTGTTCAGGTTCCCAAATGGAAGAACTAGCAGCAATGTGTGAAAGTTGCTGAGACATATTTGGGCTTGATGTCAGGAAAAACTTTCCAACAATAAGAGCTATCTGAAAGTGGAGCAAACTCCTTAGTAAATAGTGGGTTATACTTTAATGGAAGTCTCCAAACAGAAACTGTATTTCCATTTCTTGGATATAGAATTGATGGGAATTTTTTTTGGTGAAGTTTGGCCTAGATGGCTCCTGAGATCCCTTTTAGCTCCAAAACTCCAGAACCCCATGCCAGCCTCCTTCACAAAATCCTTTATTAAATCCTTCATTAAAATCTACTTATCTAACCTTGTGGTTAATGTAGCAAAGATCTGGCATTATTTTTGTCTCATTTCAAATCCCTGACTGCTACAGATTCTCATTCAATGAGGTTGAAGTTATATTATTACTACCTTGTGATCTTCTATCTTGCATTTCTTTAAGACATTAGGAAATTTCTTATACCTGTTGTCTCACTATTGCAACTTGACCTCATTTCCAAATAAACCAGATGTGTTCAAATGAAATTTGCAAAGAATTTCTAATGTAAGCCTCCTTTATTTGACAAAACAACTATGAAAACCAAAGCCGAAGATGACTGCCTCTTTATTGTTACAGATACCTTTTCCTTGACTCCATGTACAGACCAACTTAAGCCACTTACGTGGCACAATGATTAAACCACCTGAAAGATTTTTGCTAGAAAACCTCAAATAGGATCACTGGAATGGGCACATAGCCCAACTAATGATGGTTGTCTTACCATATCTTATAGCTATAGCAGATGATGCTGGAGGGGAAAGTGAAGCAGGTGGCTTATACACCCTCATTCACTTAAATCCAATTCATTTGCATGTCATGACATTACCTCTCAATGTCATGGTCCCCTCCCATAGGGAAGGACAAACAATAACAACAGTAGCTATAGCAACTTTTTTGCTATCTAAACTCTTTTCTTTTGTCTTGTTTGTTCCTCTGTACAATATTTCTCTCATCATTCTTTCACTAAACACTCCTTTGATTCTTGGTTTTATAGATAATTTCCTTTTTCCCCTCTAGCTCTGATCTGGGACCAATGTTACTAAATTCCACCTTCCCTTCCTTCTTTGAAAATTCTCTTTCTAAACTATATACAGATTGGTAGTGCATCAGAAGGTATATTTCACCTTCCTGGAGACACATCTGTCTATCTGTCTGTCTTCTCTCTCTCTCCTCTCTCTGTCTCTGTCTCTGTCTCTCTCTCTCTCTCTCTCTCTCTCTCTCTCACACACACACACACACACACACACACACACACACACTTACTGAGAAAATTAATTATTAAAATAACAAAGGACAAAGCACAGATGGGCAAGTGTTTAATTTCACTCATATCTGCTTCCTTCACCCCAGTCATTCACATACAATTTAACCATTCATGTATCATAATATACTACTACTTTAAAACATTGACTTTTAGACATTTTGTTGTCACTTCATAACTATAGATTTGAAGATTAGGGGGAAATTCATTATGTTAAAACAATTAAAAAATAACTTAGGAAAGTGTCACCAAGTTGCAATCATGATATACATCAGGTTTAAATCATAGATATGTCTTATTAAGGTGAAAATCTAAGGTACTTTTCACTTATTCTTCACTATATTTTTATCAACTTTTCTTATTAATCATATACATAACCTTTGATTAGGAGTTTTCTTCTTACTCATATTTTTTATGTTAATTGGGAATTCAAATTTTAGGTATTTTATTCTCAAACTGTCTTCAGGCTACTCCAGTCAGCTGCCTATGTCTTTTATTGTCTTAATCTCCAAATCTGTCAAATACTGGTGAAAAAGAGAATATCACCCCTTTTTTCTCTCATTTCTTGAAGTGAGCTCTCCTCCATCTTTTATTGCACATAGGAGAATTTTGAAAAATGCAAAGATCACCAGGCTATAATAGCTGGAAGAAATATTAAAGATCATAGAATCATTACATCTAGAACTTCATATCATCTAATTCAGCTCCCTCATTTTGCAAAGGAGGAGCTTAAGGCTCATGAATATAAATGATTGTTTCATGACCAAACAAGTAGAGAATATTAAAACTAGTAGTACCCTAGGAATATGAAACCAGAGGTAGAGTCCGCTGTTAAAAGGCTGTCATCTGCTACAAACTTTTTCTTTTTTATAGATATGGAAGTTTAGAACCTAAGAGATAAAATGATTTAAACAATGTTAGGCAGTCCCAAAGTAGAGATTCAAATCCCAATTTTTTGATGCCAAATCCTGTACTCTTTCCATTCTACTACTGTATAAGAAGCTACATTGGACATATTATCAAAAGAATCTAATAATATTTATCATCATCATTGTCAAACTATGCAGAGGTATTGCATTTTATTATTTTTCTTTCCCATCTTCTGAAGCATATTGGCCCTCTATGACTCTCTCTTTGTTCTTAAGTCTATGTACTGTTGTTTACTAAAGCAAAGGGTGTTTCCTCCTTTCTTAAAAAAAAAAGCTCACTTGGGGGCAGCTAGATGGCACGTGGATAGAGCACCAGCCCTGAATTCTGGAGGATCTAAGTTCAGATCTGGCCTCAGACACTTAACACTTCCTGGCTATGTGACTCTGGCCAAGTCACTCAACCCCAATTGACTCAGAAAAAAAAAAAATACTCACTTGGTTTAACTATCTCATAACTATAATTCACTTTACTCTCTCCTCATTCTCTTCTGCAGTTTGGCTTCCAACTCTATCATTCAACTGAAATTTCTCTCTCAAAAGTTACCAGTGAGCCTCTAATTGCCTAATTTAATGGCATTTCTCAATTCTCATCTTTCTTGATTTTTTTGCAACCTATGAGACTGACAATAATAATTTTCTCCTAAATATTCTTTGCTATTAGGAATTTTTTTGCTACTACTCTCACCAAATTCATGTCTCACAACCTTCTTGGTCCTGCTCATTCTTTGTTGGATCTTTACCCAGGTCATGCCCAATAAGCATATATCTTGCTTATATCAAGCAACTATCTATTTGACATTTTGAATTGAGCCCTATAAACATTAAGATGCCTATAAGATAGAATTTATTTCTTTTCCCCCAAAAGCTTTCCTTCTTCCTAATACTTCTATTTCTGTGATTATCACTATTATCTCATAAAGAGCTGTTTGACTTTTAAAGCCCTTTATAACCTGGGTCCTTCCTACTTTCCCAGTCTTCTTACATATACTCTTTTAAAAAAAAGAAAAATAATTTAAAATGCTATCATCCAGCAACATTGGTCTTCATACCTTTTCACTGGCTGACTTCCATGACAGTTTGGAGCTCAGCACAGTATCACCCATGTAGTAGGCAAAAAATATGTATTTGCTGACTAAATGATTCATTTGATGACTCACTAGAATTTTTTCTTCCCTTGTCTCCACTTCTTGGTTTCCTGAGCTTCTTTCAAGACTCAACTCAAAACCCATCTTCTTCAAAAGAATTCTTCATTGGTCCCTCTTTTTCCCGTTGCTAGTGCCTTCTCTCTGAGATTACTTCCTATTTATAATTAATATGTATATGTGTATGTGTATGTAGGTATATAAAATGTATATACATAATTTTTTCACTTTGTGTCCCCTCCTCAACAGAATGTGAGCTATTTAAGGGAAGGAATCATGTTTTTACCTTTTTTGATATGCCCAGAACTTAAAACATATAACACACAAAATAAATGCTTGTTAATTGACTAATTATTATATTCTCCTCCATAGTTATTGACTTGTTTAATCAGATGTTCCTAACATAAATGAAGACAATTTGTCCTAACAGAGAAAAAAAGTAGCAACAGGTAGTTTTTTGAAAACAGAATCAGTAAGAGAGATCTTCAGAAACTTTTCTGCAGGAATATATATCTCAAGACAGAAGACATTAAATAAAATTTAAATAAGGATTCTGGTTTTCATGACAACATACATTCAACCTGTCCCTTGGCTATCTCCATAGCCAAGTTCCTAAGATACCATCAGTTCAATTCTTGGCTAGATTACTATAATTTCCTCTTTTCTCTCTCTTTCTCCAGCCAGCCTTGTATTATCAATGTCGTACACCTGGAATCCATTTAGTATGCACATTCTGTCATACTCAGGCACTCAAATGTCTCCTCCTACTTGTCTAGTTGTTGTTCCCCAAAAATGCCATATGTGTTGTGTATGCTTTGAATCCCACCACCTGGAATGAAGGTCCTTTCTATCCCTTTTTTCATTTAGGCCTTATCCTTTCTTCACTGATCAACTCAAGTCTCACCTCATTCATGGAACCATGAGCCCCAGAGTCCAAGATGATTTTGCTTTGAACTTTTCTCCTGAAGCTCTTGCTTTCTGTACTACTCATTTAGCATGCCATCTATGCTACTTTCTACAAAATATCATTTTTATGTGTGTGTTCTATGGTATAAATAAACAATGAACCCATTGAGGACAAGGGACCATGTGCTATTTTTCTCTTTGTTTCTTTCAGCATCAAGCACAGGACCCTTTTTGGCTTGATTTTTCTTGCACAACATGACAAATATGGAAATAGGTTTAAAAGGATTGCACATATTTAACCTATATCAGATCACCTGCTGTTTTAGGGTTGTGTTTTAGGGGTGTGTATGTGTGTGTGTGTGTGTGTGTGTGTGTGTGTGTGCATAACATTTATTGATGGTGTTGATGATAATGATTATTCTCATCTGTAATTATTAAATTTCCATCCTTCTAAGGAAACAGACTTGTAACAGTCAGATCTAGTTCAATGCACCAGAAAGCAAACAAGCTGTAATACTTGAGATCCCCAAAAGTGATTTGCTATGAGCATAGAGGGACTGCCTCCTGAGCAGGAACTCTGACCACATTGAGATTGCTTCATTAACGAGAAGTGTCTCCTTCTCTGGTTGGTTGTGCGGGTGATCTCATAGACCTATTTAAGCTGGAAGTCACTCTCTTTAACCTGGTATTCACCTGAGAGTCAGCAGGAGGTCAGGGCAGGATGTGAACACGTGAATAAAAGACTTTGAGCTTGCACATGGCTGTTCTTGAGCATGCTACCGGTATTTAAACTACTATTCCTATGAAACAGTAGCCAGAGATCTCTGAAGACCTCAGAAAGAGGTAAACTTGGTAAAATTGGTTTATATACAGAAAAGACAGTGGCCAGAGATTTCTCTGAGGGCCTGGGAATTAAGAGAGACTGGCAATGTAAATGAAGAGTGATACTAGGGTGTTTTCAAATGAAGTGAATGCCCAGAGTTTAGCATTTACACAGACCCACAGTATTTTCCATATCAAAGATCTTGACTCTTTTTGGTTAGCATTTCCTGTACTACTTTTACCTCTGTCATCTTGTGATCTTGCTAATTAAGTCAGAATTACACTTTGGTGGATATAACCCTTTAGTGCAGTAGAAGGAATACTGATTCGACACTTAGAGAAGATGGATTCAAATCCCACCATGATACTATTTATATGGATAAGTCATTTCAACTCCCTAGTCCTCAGTTTCTTCATATGTTAAATTAAAGGGTTAGAATGCATAACTTCTGAGGTACCCCTCACATCCAAAAAAATTGGTTCTGGGGGAGGATTCTGGGAAGGTGGTGGAGTAGGTTGGTAAATTTGAAGCACTCCCAATTTCCCCCACAAATAGAACACATTTGCACCTCAGTGAACATAGACAATTGAAAGATCAAAATTGGGGGCAGAACAGGGGTCCTCCTGATACAACCCAAGAAGATTCGAAGAAAGACCCCAGCTGGGATTAACCTGTCTGAAGTACAAACACTTCCTGGCTAGCTCCACAAAAACATCAACTTGGAATGCCTTGGGCTAGCATCTCTTGGCTGGAGACTCGGCAGGAACCACAGAAACTTTCACCTCCTGGAATGTTTTTGAGTCCATGAACTTTGGTTGATTGGGAATACCAGGCTCAGATGTGCTGCCAAGATGCAGCCTGGGAAAGGCTGGGAAAGAAGGAACCAGCACCCAGTGAGTACAAAGACAGCAGGGCAGGGACATTGCTGGCTGTGCACTTGCAGGGGGATGGAGCTCTTGGTTTGGGATTTGTGGTCAGAGTAGAGAGCTGAAGGGAAGCTTAAGACACCATTCCCCCCACACCATGATTTGAGGTGCTTACACTAACACCTTTTATTTAAAAAATGAACAAGCAAAGAAGAAATAACTCCACCATTGAAACATATTGTGAAAACAGGGTGGGTTCATCTTCAGAGGAGAACATTTTATTAAAAAAAAAAAAAAAAAAAAAAGCTTCTATCCCAAAGAGTAAAATGAAATGGCTTCCTATCCAGAGGGAATTTCTAGAACTCAAAATAGAATTTAAAAATCAAATGAAAGATGTTGAGGAAAAAAATCCAAGAAAAACAAGAAGATTGTGAAAAAAAAAGTTAACCAACTAGAAAAGGAGGTATAGAATCTTAAAGATGAAAATAATTCTTTAAAAATTAGAATTGGTCAAAAAGCCAGTGAAGCTATGAGAGAATAAGAAATGACAAAACAGATTATAAAGAATGAAAAAATAGAACAGAATGTGACACATAAGAAAAATGATAGATCTGGAGAAAAGATCTAGAAGAAAAAAAACATAAGAATAATTGGACTGCCAGAAAGTTCTGACCAAAAAGAAAACCTTGACACAATAATGCAGGAAATAATCCAAGAAAATTGTCCTGGAGTGAAAGAACATGATGGGAAAGTAGAAATAGAAAAAAGCCACTGATCATCACTTCAATAAGATCCTTTGTGGAAAACAGACAAGAATATTATTGACAAATTTTGAAACCCCAAATCAAAGAGATAATTTTGCAAGAAACAAGAAAAAAATAATTCAAATATGCTGGAGCTTTAATTAGAATTGTACAAGACTTAGCAGCTACAATAAAATACCACAGGTCCTGGAATCTTATGTATTGACAATCAAAAAACTAGGCCTACAGCCAAAAATATCATATCCACCACAATTATTTGAATGGGAAAAAATGAACCTTCAATGATCTTGAAGATTTTCAGAACTTTCTATCAACCAAACCCAAACTTAACAGAAAGTTAACATGTAAAAGTCAATATCAAACATCAATGTTTAAGGAACTCAACATAGAAAAACTGTTTAAACATGGACAAATTGTTTATTTTTTTTAACATGGGAAATATATACTACATATTTAAGATTCACATCAACAACAAGGTAGCTCAAAAGAAAGATTGGCAGAGTTAAGGTAAAAATAGTAAGCATATTATACAAATGAGTTGCAGAGGAAGAATAGACAGAGGCATTAGAGAGGGGATCATAATTCTGAAAACCTGCTTACATTGGGAATGTGTTCAATAGGCAACACTACATATGTACCATGAAGGGTATAGCACTCTCCAAAATCTATAAAGAAATAAGAAAGGAGAGGAATGGATAAATTGGGAAGCAAAGGCTGAGGGAAGAAGACAAAGAATGGATCCTGGGGTGGAAAAAGGTTAAATAAAAGTTATTCTACTCCCTACTCTTGGTCATCTCATTCTCTTGCCACTTAAGTCCTCTCTCCCTGTTTTCTACTTCCAGAACCATGATCAGATCAACTAGACAATTATTTCTGGGAAGTACATATTAATTTATTATGTTACTCTACTCTGATTCACCATCTCTATTACTTTCAGGAACAAAATAGCCCTCCTTGCCACCCATTTCCAGAAATTTGTAGTTTTTCTCTTTTAGAATTCAAACTCCTTGAGGACAGGTTTTTTTTTTTTGCCTTTGTGTTTCATTTCATTTATTCCATCTACTTTCCACAAAATATATGACCCATTTCATGTTCCTTTTATTGATAATTCTTTTCTTTCTACATATGACTTAATCTGTACTTTCATAGATTTCCCTGTGTCCTCTTTCTATGGCATACACACACACACACACACACACATGCACAGACACACGAATACTTTGCTAAGCCCCTTTTTTCTCTGCTTTAGGGATTTTCCCATAGTCTATATTCTTAAATCTGCTTTGACTGAACAAGAAACAATAGTTCTCAACCAATGGCTTGACTTGCTTAAATCCATTCCTTCTGTAAACACCACAAATGTGGAACTCTATTCACAAGAAAGATGCAATGATCATAAGGTGAAAGACCATATGTTGTGCCTCCAAAGAACTTTCAAATTAGCCCTGCTAATATCAAACATGAAGTAGAGATCATCATACAAAGTTAAACTATAAAATTATGATTATTATTATAAAAGTGTCTTACTACAGAGTCCATAAGGGACCTTGCTGAGGAAGCAAATTGAGGAAGTATATTTTAGGATGAATGGAATGTCATTTGAAAGACAGGAGGAAAGAAGGTGACATAGTGAACATTAAAAGAGAAAATGAGCCAGGGAAGAAAAATGTAAAAAAGTAAGTTAGTGTTTTTTGCTAAAATAAAGAGAACAAAAAAAAAGTTAAGCAGATCTTGAAGACTGAAGCAAGGAATAAGGAAAGACAAAGAAGGCTAGGAGAGGACACTGAAATCCACAGTTTGAAAGCTGCATAATTTTTTTGACAGCAAAAGACAGGATCTTTGAAACTATATACATAATCCTATCAAGACTAAATTTAGTATAAATTGGTATAAACTTTATTTCCTGTAACATGGCCTAAGAAAATTAACATTTTTAGAGAAATAGAGAAAGAACAATTAAGAGAGCCAATAGAGGAATTTAAAGATGAAAAACTTGAAAGGGGAAAAAAGAAATTGCTAACCCAAACTGGATGTTTTAGTTAATTTACAGGGTTATTTTGCCTAGAAAATGAATGATTAACTTAGGATAATGTAAATATATTCAGTATGAAAATTTTTCTTATTAAATATGCACAGGGAAAAATGCTTTTAAAATGTATAATTATCACCATTTTACAACTGAGGAAACTAAGTTAGGTGACTTAGCCATGATTTCACAGGATGAACATGTATTATATCTGAGATTCAAACAGTTCTCCTGGCCCCAAATAGTATTTAATTTTATAAATATGAAGGATAGATAGATGGGTAAATAACAGTTAAGATCATATATATGTGTGTATGCAGACACACACACACACACATATATATATATATATATATATATATATATATATATGTAGCCAAGTATTATTTGGAACCAGGAAAACTTCATTTGAATTTCAGATCCAGTATTTGTGATTAACATTTTCTAAGGCTTCAAGCATTCTTTAATATATTTTGTTATTATTAATATTATTGTTGTTTAAAATTAATAACCATATCATCGTATAAAACATAAGCAAAAAAGTGGAGGTTCAAGCCTTCAGATAGTTTACTAAAAGACTCAGTTAATCCAAGAACTATTTGTTCATGAACCTGAAAAAGATGCTGATGATGATAACTCACATTTGTATAGGACTTTAAGGTTTGCAACATATTTCACATATATTTTTTCCAAAAAGACACAAAATTGTATCAATCTACCAACATATATGAGGATAATTAACCCATTCATGGGCAGCTACATTTTGAGTGTTTCATGGGCCATGTGAAGAAATGACAATTGCCCTTAAAATGAAATTAGGGACTGAAGCTGGAGAAAATATAGTTTTAAAGATACAAAAAATTTAATTTTGTTTGCTCCCTTTCTTTTTTTGCTTCTTTTCTTGTTTTCTTTCTTTTATTTTTTTTAATTTTATCATTAATATAATGCTTTAAAATTCACAATGTGCTTACACACATTCTCAAATTTGAGTACCACAACAACCCTGAGAGGTACATGGTATGCTATTATTTCCACTTCAGTAATTTTTCCAGGAAAATTCCAAATAGGGTCACAAAGAGTAGGACATGATTGAAAAAAATGACAATGACAACTTTTTAACTTCTTTGGGGTATAGGTCTAGTAATTGCTGGGTCAAAAGATATAAATAGTTTAGTAATTTCTTGAGCACAGTTCCAAATTGTTTTCCATAATGGCTGGACCGTTTTACAGATTCATCATAATGGTACACTACATTTCCTAGAAAGATCAAGTTCATGACCTTAGGGGAGATTCATTTCTGAAAAACTAAGAATTTTATTTCTTCCTGATCTTCCTCAAAACTGTCTTTCCTACAATTTGAAATTATTCAGGACTTTCAGATAAAATCAACACTTTCTAAATATACTTTTCATGCCTTTTAGAAATGGTAATGACAGGTAAATATAGGTGTTAGTTGTCACATTCACAGATACTCTAATACTCATATAGGTGAGAACAAAAAGTGAAAAGAAATCAGAAAAAAAGTATGAAAATGCCCTATCCCAGCAAATTTTTATACCTTTTTTAAAAAATTCTAATGGTGATTGTGAATAATTCCATCCTGGAATTAACATTTGTTCAATTAATTCACACTTGTTCAATTCTATATGCATATACTTATAGTATAAAGTGAATACAAAAGCATAAAACTAAAGTAAGGCAAGATTCAAAGCATTTAAAAGATCTGACTTTCTTGAATTCATCTCAAAAGAAAGGAGAAAAATGTGATAACTAATATTGAAAATGATCTCCTGCAATATGGAAATATGCCCAAGGAGTTATCAAACTGTGCATACCCTTTGATCCATCAGTGCTTTACTGATTTGTATCCCAAAAAACCCTAAAAAAGGGAAAAGGACCCACATGTACAAAAATGTTTGTGGCATCTCTTTTTGGATTGGCAAGAAACTGGAAACTGAGTGGATGCCCATCAGTTGAAGAATGGCTGAATAAGTTATGGTATGTGAATGTTATGGAATGTTATTGTTCTATGAGAAATGACCAGCAGGATAATTTCAAAGAGGCCTGGAGTGTATATATGTATGTATGAACTGATGCTAAGTAAAATGAGGAGAGCCAGGAAATCATTGTCCATAGCAACAACAAGATGATGCGATGATTAATTCTGATGGATGTGGCTCTTTTCAATATTGAGATGATTCAGGCCAGTTCTAACGATTTGTGATGGAGAAAACCACCTACACCCAAGGAAAGGACTGTGGGGACTGAGTGTGGATCACAACACAGTATTTTCACTTTTTTTGTTTTTTCTTGCATTTTGTTTTCTTTCTCATGTTGTCCTTTTCGATCTGATTTTTCTTGTGCAGCATAATTGTGGAAATATGTATAGAGGAATTGTACATGTTTAACATATATTGGATTACTTGCTGTGTAAGGGAGAGGATGAGGCAAAGGGAGGGAGAAAAACATTTGGAACACAAGGTTTTGCAAGGATGAATGTTGAAAACTATCTATGCATTTGTTTTGAAAATAAAAACCTTTAATGATTTTTTAAAAAAGAAAGAAAATGATCTCCTTTTTCAGCCAAAGGGAAAATTGGAATTCACAATTTAAGTCCCCCATCTGTTCAAATCCATATCTCTGAGCCCCCACCACAAAAATCCCTGCCAGATCATGCCATATAGTACAGGAAGAAAATAAACAAAAAAAGTATTTAATGGATCAGAATAACAAGGTAATAAAAATAACATTTCCCATGCTTGTAAGAAGATAACTGCTATTTCTTTTTGTAGCCACAAACACAAGTGCAAATCAAATCTTCATTCAATTTTCTTTGCCTCTCTAAAATAGAGAATTAAGGAAACATATGACATAGAGTTCTGAAAAGTTAGTCTCAGTTCAATTATGGGCAATAGCTAGAAAGTGATCGTCTCTCAAGAAATTGAGCCTGAGAAAGCCAGTCAGGCTTGTGATGCTTAAATTTTTAATTTGCTGTGGCTATCTCTGCACTACAATCATTCTAGATTGTCACTTTGAGCCTGTAGCTGCACAAACTAGACTTGGCCACCATTTTTCATTCATCTCTCTTCATCATCTGGTCATACCTATGTCCACTGGCTATTTACACTCTTCATGCAAACAATCCTGTCCTGTTTTTAAGCTGCATGAACTGGAATTTCATTTACTCAAGAGGAATGAGAACTTAGTGGCATTATTAGGTGTTATAGATATAGCCTCATAAATGGGCTTTGTGTCAGAGTAAAAACACAAATCCAAATTCAGATGTGAAATATCTTGTGAGTAAAACACTGGGAAATTTTTACAAGGAAGAGATCTACCTGACTTCTACTTTCCTTTTAAAATTTTGAAGAATTAGAATAGGGATTTGGTTAAATGTGGTCAGAATTTGATTTGATCCTCATCCAAAGTTTGGGTAATCTATTTCTAATATGTGGAATAAAAAATATCTTAATTTAAAAAGTGAAGACCATATCCTGTTTTACTTACCAAAGAATTCATTTTCAAGAAAGTTTTCAACTAATAGGTCTTACACATAGTTTTCATTTTAAAAAATACCAAGTTTCCCTAAGTTAAACAATGTTTATGTCAATATTAAAATACACAAATTTCCCCTTCTTCAGTTTTATTTTAATTTAAAAATATTCTCACCTAATCCCTTCAATTCTCCTTGTATTACAAAGCACAATAAACATAAGTCTTCAAAATGATTTATTTGTCTGAAAGAAAAATAATACATATTGGTCACCACTTCCTGCTAATAAAGCAGCAGAGAAATTTCAAGTACTATTTTGCTCATCTCATCTGAAGACCATGTCTCATACTTATCTGGGAAGATAAAATCCATTTTACATAGGTTTTTAGCTCTCCTCTTTATTTCTTCTCAAAAACCTCTGACATAGCCCCCTCCTCCTTTTTTTCCCTTTACTCAAGACTGATATTGAGGTAACTCTTTTTCTCACTCAACTCAACCTCTGTGTATATGGATTTGATCCCTTGTCCTTGTACCTTTTCCATC
This sequence comes from Sarcophilus harrisii, assembly GCF_902635505.1. NCBI lineage: Eukaryota > Metazoa > Chordata > Mammalia > Dasyuromorphia > Dasyuridae > Sarcophilus > Sarcophilus harrisii. Next base: position 484,841,003 of record NC_045428.1, on the reverse strand, counting down.
AGAAGACTCTTTTAATAATCCCTTAGATATAGACATACATAAATACATTTTTATTTATTTTTATTTGTGAATTATGAGAGAGAGAGGAAGAAGATAGACAGACAGAGGGAGGGAAGGAGAGGGAGAGAAGGAGAGGGAGAGGAGAGAGAGAGATAAAGTGAAAGAGAGAGAGAAGGAGGAGGAGGAAAAAGAGGAGGAGGAGGAGGGGGAGGAGGGGAAGAAGGAGAGAAGGAAGGAAGGAAAGGCAGGGAGAGGGAGGGAGAGAGAGAAAGTCATGATAAAACCTTTTTTGTTGTTGTTGTTCTCTGCAATCCTAAAAACATATCCAAAATTCTCCCAACTTTGAAAGACCTTCACTTAAACTGAAGGGGAAGAGAATCTACTAAAAAGCTATTAGAAATAATCCATAACTTTAGCAAAGTTGCAGGATACAAAATAAACCCACATAAATCATCAGCATTTTTATATATCACTAACAAAATCCAACAGCAAGAGATACAAAGAGAAATTCCATTTAAAATAACTGTCAATAGTAAAAAATATTTGGGAATCTATTTGCCAAGGGAAAGTCAGGAACTATATGAGCAAAACTACAAAACACTTTCCACACAAATAAAGTCAAATCTAAACAATTGGAAAAATATCAAGTGCTCTTTGATAGATCCAGCGAATATAATAAAGATGATAACACTTTCTAAATTAATCTATTTATTTAGTGCAATACTAATCAAACTCCCAAGAAATAATTTTGCTGACCTAGAAAAAATAACAACAAAATTCATCTGAAAGAACAGAAGGTCAAGATTTTCAAAGTGAAATTTGAAAATTTTCAATGAAATGAAACTAATGAAAAAAAAATTAAATGAAGGTGGCCTAGCTGTACCAGATCTAAAACTATATTATAAAGCAGCAGTCATCAAAACCATTTGGTATTGGCTAAGAAATAGATTAGCTGATCAGTGGAATAGGTTAGGTTCACACGAGAAAATAGTCAATAACTATATCAATCTAGTGTTTGACAAACCCAAGACCCCAGCTTTTGGGATGAGAATTCACTATTTGAAAAAAACTGCTGGGCAAATTCGAAACTAGTATGGCAGAAACTAGGCATTGACTCACACTTAACACTGTATACCAAGATAAGGTCAAAATGGGTTCATGATCTAGGCATAAAGAATGAGATCATAAATAAATTGGAAGAGCATAGGATAGTTTGCCTCTTAGTGTGGAGGAGGAAGGAATTTGTTACCAAAGAAGAACTAGAGATCATTATTAATTATAAAACCTATAATTTTTATTATATTAAGTTAAAACATTTTTGTACAAACAAAACTATTGTAGACAAGATTAGAAGGGAAGCAATAAATTGGGAAAACATTTTTACATTCAAAGGCTCTGATAAAGGCCTCATTTTCAAAGTATATAGAGAATTGACTCTAATTTATAAGAAATCAAGTCATTCTCCCATTCATAAATGGTCAAAGGATATGAACAGACAATTTTCAGATGAAGAAATGGAAACTATTTCTAGTCATATAAAAAGGTGCTCTAAATCACTACTGATCAGAGAAATGCAAATTAAGACAACTCTGAGATACCAGTACACACCTGTGAGATTGGTTAAGTTATGACAGGAAAAGATAATGACGAATGTTGGAGGGGAAAAACTGGGACACTGATACATTGTTGGTGGAACTGTGGGTGGATCCAACCATTCTGGAGAGCAATTTGGAACTATGCTCAAAGGGTTATCAAACTATGTATTCTCTTTGATCCAGGTCTGTTACTACTGGGCTTATATCCCAAAGAGAATTTAAAGGAGGGAAAGTGACCCACATGTGTAAAAATGTTTGTGGCAGTCCTCTTTATAGTGGCTAAAAACTGGAAACTGAGTGGATACCTATCAGTTGGAGAATGGCTGAATAAGTTATGGTATGTGAATGTTATAGAATATTATTGTTCTATAAGAAATGATCAGCAAGATGAATACATAGAGGCATGGAGAGACTTACATGAACTGAAAATAAGTGAAATGAGCAGAACCATATCACTGTACATGGCAACAGCAAGATTATATGATGATCAATTCTGATGGACATGGCTTTTCTCAACAATGAAATGATTCAAGCTAGTTCCAATCATTTAATAATGAAGAGAGTCAGCTACACCCAGAGAGAGAAATATGGGAAATGAGTGTGGGTCACAACATAGCATTTCCACCTTTTCTGTTATGGTTTCCTTGCTTTTTTGTTTTCCTTCTCAGGTTTTTTCTTTCTTTCTATCTAGATCCGATTTTTCTTGTTCAGCAAGATAACTGTATAAATATGTATAGATATATTGGATTTAACATATACTTTAACATATTTAACATGTATTGGACTACTTGCCATAGAGGAGGGTGGGGGGGAAGGAGGGGGAAAGTTGGAACAGGTTTTGCAAGGGTCAATGTTGAAAATTACTCATGCATATATTTTGTAAATAAAAATCTATAATAATCTATAATAAATATAAATATAAACTATATTTATTTAATTATTTAATATAATAATATAAATAAGTATGTTTAATATAAAATTTATAAATATAATTATAATATAATATAAATGTATAATTAATAATTATATGGTTAAATACATTATAAAATATAAATAACAAATATAAAAATCTAAAATAAAAAATTTTTTAAATAAACTGAAGGGGAAAGAATTTTGCAAAAAAAAAGTATCCCTTATAAAGGCCTCATTTCTCTGATATGTATAACACTAAGTCAAATTTATAAGAATACAAGTCACTCCCCAAAAGATAAATGGTCAAAGAATATGAACAGGCAACTGTCAAACAAAAAACTCAAAACCATCTATGGATATATGAAAAAAAATTTTTAATCACACTTGATTAGAGAAATGCAAATTAAAACACCTCTGAGAGGTACCACCTCACACCTATCAGACAAGTAAAATATTGGATATTGGAGGGGGATGTTGGATAATTGGGACAGTAATGCACTGTTGGTAGAATTGTGAACTTATTCAACCATTCTGGAGAGCTATTTGGACTATGCCCAAAGTGCTATAAAACTGTACATATCCTTTGATTCAGCAATACCATTGTCGGTCTATATCCCAAAGATATCCAAAAAAGGAACATGACATATTTGTGTAGAAATATTTATAGCAACTCTTTTTGTGGTGGCTAAGAACTAGGAATTCAAAGAGCTACCCATCAATTAGGGAATGGCTAAATAAGCTGTGTATATGATTGTAATGGAATATTATTGTGCCATAAGAAATGACAAGCAGGATGATTTCAGAAAAACCTGAAAAGATATACATGAATTGATGTTACCATAGTAAAGTGAACAGAACCAAGAAAACACTGTCCATAATAACAGAAATATTGTTTGATGAAGAACAGTGAATGACAGCTATTCTCAGGCAGATATTGGATCTATTAATGATCCAAGACAATCTCAAAGAACTAATGAAGCATGTTATCTGCCCCCAGAGAAAGAACTGATATTTTTAATATAGACTGAAGCATGCTATTTTTCACTTCATTTTTCATTTTTTTTAAATCTTCTTGCACAAAATGATTAATATGGAACTATTTTACATAATAGGAAACATATAAGCTATATCTGATTGCTTAACATCTCAAGGAGGGGTGGGTGAAGACTAGGGAAGGATAAAATGGAACTCAATATTAAAAAAAAAACCTTCATTTAAGCCTACCAACAATATATCATTCTATATATCATTCTATATTTCTTCTCCTTTTCTCAGACTCTTGGGGAGAAAAAAGCTGTCTACATTCTTTGTTTTCTATTTCTTCTTTCATTCATTTATTAATCCCTTACCATATGAATTCTTATATTATCACTCAACTGAAACACTTCTTCCCAAAATTATAAATGATACCTTAATAATCACATTTGATGCTCTTTTTGCAGATCTCATACTTCTTCATCATTTCCTCAAAACTCACATTTCTGTCACATGTTCCCAGAGATATCAAGGACACTACCATCCTTCTAGTCTCACTAGGTCATCACTCCAGTTTTGTAATTCCTTTTTAGAATGCCTATCTCTTGAAGGCTATTAGCATCTCTTTAGCAAGACATATAGTTTTATTGTAACTTTAAGTTTCTGAGTTTTTAGAGTTCAGACGAAATGTGGGAAGAGGGAAATAAATATACATTGACAATTGGAATGACACTGCAGAAATGACTTAAAAGGCAATATTGAATCTCCCTATTGAATCAAAGAGAAAGCATACATTTTCTGTGATCCATGACGATCAATACAGAATCCATGCAAGAGAAATGTGAGAATGAACTTCTTTCTTAAGAGAAATATTTCTTATTTTACAAGGAAATCTTTTGAAGAGAAATTTATAAAGAGAATTTTATAAATATCTTGGAAGAAGCTGAAAGATGATTTCCTGTCACTGCTGAAGAGGAGACAAAAAGGAAAAAAAATTAATCTTAAGGAGAAATATTAAGCTATTTAACCATCATATGAAGTAAGCAGAAAGGTTTGGGACTGTTTGCCAATAAGTAAAGAGGAATTATTTGTTATTTTGAGTGTTTAAGATGACTTCTTCATAACTTCATTTACTAGACAAAATATTATAAATAGTATCTGCATATGTATAATTTGATGTTTTCATTTATTCATAAATTTATACTAATTAATTTTTAATATTTGTAGAAATATGGATGTCAGAATAATTATTAGTGGGAATGAAAGTTTCTTTAGTGATAGCAATAATTGACATAATGAATTAAGGGAGGGTTCATGTTAATTAATGAGAAGAAATAATTTATATATTTATGAGGAAAAAATCATCCTAGATGGATATAGAGATTTAGATGAATAAATTAGATATGTTACATGAGGCAAATGGCTTGCTGACATTCACTGACTTACTAGTGAGTGTGGTCATTCTTCACACTTCAGAGTATACTTGTTATGTTCAATTCTTCAATCTCACCTCAAATATCCAAACATTTGCCTTATCTCACCATATCTACTTCCACATTATCTTTCATATCCAATCTTATCTCACTTTTTCACAGATCCACCACTTTATTTCAGAAACTCACTTCTTCCTGGTTAGACTATTGCAATGACTTTCTAATTTATTTTGCTTAATTATATTTACTTTTTTGTAAAACATAGGAAATGGCTTCAATATTATAATGCAAAAGACTGACTTCAGAGATTGTCATCTCAGTTCACCTTACTCTCAACTCTGCAACTCCCTGCCAAGATCTCAAATCTGAGATCTAAATAAAAATTTCTTTTTAAAAAATATATATGATTTCCTTAAAAGTTTTTATTTTATTTTAATAAGAAAAAACAAAAAGAATAAGATCAATAAATACTCTTTACCATCCATTTTTCCATACTGTTGTCAAAATAATTTTCCTAAGTCATTAGACATGATACTCTTTCCCTCAGCTAAAAAACTTCCAATGACCTATTAACAGAAAGAAGATACATGAATATAAGAAAAAGAAGCATGGTTTTGGAGATGACCAATGAGTGGATTTTTTTTTATACTTAACATACATATTTGTTAAAATAATTTTGTTTCTCATTTTTTATTCAAGGAAAGAGTAGCTGGGAGGAAAAAAAATAGAAGGGGAGTTTTAAAAACTCTTCAGCAGCTCCTCATTATTTATAGAATAAAATAAAATAGCTAAATCTGGTTCCAGCTTCACTCCATAGTATTCGTCATAAACTGCTATACCCAAATTGAACTACTAGCCCTTCTCTGAATTTGCTTCTCTTTATCCTAACTTGACATCCTCCCAAAACTATTCCCTTCACCACTATTACCATGCTTGGAATACACTTTGCCCTAATCACTTCTCAGAATCTTCCTTCAGATTCAATTTAGGTGTCCCCTTCTATATGAAGCCCTAACATCCCCAATTGTTAGTGCTTCTTCCTGAAATTCCCTTATTCTTTACTGATTTGTGTAGCTTTTGTATCTCTTAAGTAGAATGTAGGCTTCTTGATAGCAAAGACTACTTTTTTTTTTCTGTGCTCAAAGATTGGCACTGTATCTTGCATATAGTAGAAATTAAATAAATGTTTGTTCAAGATACTGGAGTAATTTCAGACATTGCCATTAACTATAATGAAGAAGCCTTCAAAGGAGTACTCCAGCTCTAGAGACATCAGCATATATACAACTGGGCATAAAAATATACATGGGAGCACAGACTAATTGAGTATAAAATTGATATAAAACTGGCTACTAAATATCTTTTATTTCCCAGCTACAGAACTACTATTGCTTAAATTTAGGCATGACCAAATGACCAAATGACCCCCTTTCTTAACTTCCTTTCAGACTTCAACCCTTTTTTCTGAGCTCTATCTCCACTACTCATTTTCCTGATTTTTATCCTAACTTATTTGAAAGAGAGATTTTTACCACTATTTTCACAGGGATTTCAGGTGGTAGTATACCTTCCCTTTCTACCATCTTTAAGTTTTGGTGGGATCATTCATAATCATGAACTTTTATAAGTTACATACACAGGGAGAATACTACTCCAAAGAAGTCACTGTAAGATAAGATATGTATTAAGGAATAACTGGACCAGCGGATTTGGGGAATTGGGGCTGCAGGTTTGCTTATTCTAGGAAGCTTTTGATATGTTGTAATTAATGTTATTAATTTGTGCTTTTTAAATCAGTATGTGGTCTCCATGAATCCATTTGAGTTTCATACCAGTCTTGTAAAGCGTGTTACATAAATAAAATTTCCCATGAAACTGTTACAGAGATCAGAAACAAATGCTTTGGATTTCTCTGAAAGAAAATTTCAGTAAAATGATATTGTTCTGAATTACTTTAAATTTGGAAACAAGATGATGGATCTAGAAACAGAAAAGAACTTGGAAATCTTCTCGTCCAGGCCCCTTCCTCATTTTGTGGATGAAGAAACTGAGACGCAAAATCCAGAAAATAGTAATAAGAGACAAAGTCAGGTCCTGAGACTATACATTCAACCCTCTTTTTATTGCATTTTAGATGTTTCTAAAGCTTTTTCTGATCCCATGATTTATTAGTTCTTTCTCTTCAAATTCCAAACTTGTCTTTACTTTTCATGCTTACATGTTTACTTCTCTCTACATGCTACCAAAAAAATAAGAGAGACAGAAAATGAATAGTTTTTGAAGGTAAGGACTAATTTTTTTCTGCCTTTCTATTCCTCAGAATCCAGAGATTAGTGTCTTACATCCAAAAAGCAATTACGAAGTGCTTGCTGGATTTGATTGGCCAATGAATTGCTTGGAAATGTCAGCAAATACAAATCTAACAAGAATTTAATGGGCATCTAAGGAAGGACATTGTGTTAGAAGGTAAAAGTTGTAGAGAACTCCCAGGAAGCTAGAACTTCAGTAACAGAAAGTGATAGAAACTTTAGATAAGACACACAGTCTTATTCTTGTCCTGTGTCAAGTAGGGATTAAGATAACAGCCTACCCTAATCCCATATCTGGGATATAAAAGTTCCTTTACCAGGGAAATGATCTCACTAGGCAGATATATTTCATGATATGTCATGTGATAGCCTGGTGTGACTATCATTAGTATTACATGCTCTTTAGTCTTAAAGCATCTCTCTCCATGTAACAGTATCTGACATTTTGGTCATTTTCTACTCAGGGTCCTTCTTTGTGACCCTCTATCTCTGCTTCCTGAGGTACATAGGTGTATAAAGAAAGAATTATGAAGGAAAAGTCCTGCCATAAAGCAGGTGCGATAGTGTGCATAAAATGATAAGCATGGTCATTCAGGTAAACAAGACATTAAATAAAATGGAGTCATTCTTTGTCTAGCCCATTGAGGACATAAGAGGTGAAATTCCTATAATAGGCTGCTTCAAAAAGTAGCTACAATCACTAATTAATGACTGATTCTCTTACATGTTCAGACTAGAAAGGACTGTAGGTCTCATGGTAATCTTTGCAGTCACACCAACACAAAAAATACATAGTCACCATAGTAGCTATAAATCCAAGTTTCCTAAGAACATAACATGCCATATGGGTCCACTGACCATAGAAAGCGATCAAAAACAGAAAGATATTCTGAAAAGGGATATAACTTTTGCAAAACCTCCCTAACGGTATATTGTGCTTGAAATTGGGACCATACTAGAAACATTCTGATATCCAGTATGCCATATGTTGTTCAGTCATTTTAGTCAAGTCCAACTTTTTGTGAACCTATTTGGAATTTTCTTGGTGAAGACACTGGAATGGTGTGCCAGTTCCTTCTCACTTTACAGTTGATGAAACTGAAGCAAACAAGGTTAAGTGACTTGCCTAGGGTCACACAATGTCAGAAGCGAGATTTAAAGTGATAAAAATTAGTCTTTTTGTTTTTTTGTTTGTTTGTTTTTGTTTTTATTTTATTTAATAGCCTTTTATTTACAGGTTATTTGTATGGGTAACTTTACAGCACTTACAATTGCCAAACCTCTTGTTCCAATTTTTCCCCTCTTACCCCTCACCCTCTCCCCCAGATGGCAGGATGACCAGTAGATGTTAAATATTTTAAAATATAAATTAGATACACAATAAGTATACATGACCAAAGCATTATTTTGCTGTACAAATAGAATCAGACTCTGAAATATTGTACAATTAGCTTGTGAAGGAAATAAAAAATGCAGGTGGGCAAAAATATAGGAATTGGAAATTCAATGTAATGGTTTTTAGTCATCTCCCAGAGTTCTTTCTCTGGGCATAGCTGGTTCAGTTCATTACTGCTCCATTGGAAATGATTTGGTTGATCTCATTGCTGAGGATGGCCAGGTCCATCAGAACTGGTCATCATCTAGTATTGTTGTTGAAGTATATAATGATCTCTTGGCCCTGCTCGTTTCACTCAGCATCAGTTTGTGTAAGTCTCTCCAGGCCTTTCTGAAATCATTCTGTTGGTCATTTCTAACAAACAATAATATTCCATAATATTCATATACCACAATTTATTCAGCCATTCTCCAACTGATGGGCATCCAAAAAATGAGTCTTTTTGACTACAGGTCCAGAACTCCCTCCACTGTGCCACCTACTCTGCCCTGATTTGATATATATGCAGACCATATACTAAATGTCTATAGCTCATGCCAATTTTCCCAGTCCAGCTTTCCTTTTTCTTTCCTATCTCCTGATCCTCTAGTTCCTCAGTCAACGTTGTTTTAAGTACCATGACGACAGAAAAGTTCTCCAAGTATATCTTATTTATGCTCTCATGCAATTTAATAGAAGGCAAACCTTGAGAAAAAGGATTTTTTCATTCCTGTCTTTGAATCTCCAAAACAGTGTGACAAAAGAAAATTTTAAAAAGACAGTGTTTCAGGGTACTTAATTTATTATTTTAGGTGGTGATCAATAAAATGATGGTCAATGGTTTCTCTCAGTAATCAAAAATGCCAAGGGAGGTTCTGGAATGCCTTAAGACCCTTCTGAAAGGGCAGTCCCTTGATAAGTGAAACTCAAATCTTATTAGGTGAACATATACTGAGGAGATCAGCTAAAAGCCTTCAGCTCCTCCTGCTGAGCAATGTGGCTTGATTATGAAACTCAACTATCTTAAGGCAAATGGGCAAGGGAAACCATTTCCAACTGGACCTCTCCAGTGAGTTTTCTCTTTCATGTTCTGGGTTGCTTTAAACTCTAATGGAGGGGATCAAGTGATTCTTGTCTCGGGCAAAGGCTTGCCCAGACTGGATTCTGTTTTACACTAAACAGAAATTAGTTTTCCAGTTGAGTACAGGCCCGTTCAACCAAGTTAAGGAGCGTGTGCCTTGGAAGCAAGCAACAATATCATCACTCAGCCATGCCTTTAAGAGACTAACTTTTCAAGAGTTAGGGTTTGACAAAAATAGGAATAAAGGGGTAGATCAAAATTGATAATTAGTTATTAATAAGTAGTATAATATTAATTCCTCTTATTAATTCCTGGCATAGTAAGTGCTTTAAAATGCTTGTTCATTGACTTCTTACAGATACAAATGAAATAAATGGGGCATAGGACAAACAAGTTCTATACTGTAGTTCTTACTGTAAATGCAACTGGAATTGAAAAAAGGTGAAATCAAGGTGAATCAGATCAGGAGCTTTACAAGCTAGTTTGAATAAGCTAGAGAGAGTCAAGGGCTAATTTTTTTTTGATTTGAGCATTTACATCTCAGAAATTGGAAAACACCACAAATCAGGGCTAGGTTTGTTAATTATGTAGATTTGAGAAACTGAGGGAAAAAATATTAATAATACAGATGGAACTTAAAAGTGGATACTGTGTACAATTTTTTGAGATATAGTTTTTAGACATTTACTTGCACACTCCTAGATCAGGATCGACAAGAAGTTTATCCTAAAGTAGGTCTTAAAGGATCAATAGAAAACATGAGGAAAGACATGGAGTGCTTTCTAAGTCATAAAATACTATAGAAATATAATTCATTACTATTGTTGTTATGATAATTATAAAGGCATTCTTCAGTAGGAGCTCTTGGGTCTGTGTAGAGGACTGCAGATATTGGGTAACTCTGAGAAAAGTATACTTGAAGCAAAGATACAGCAGGGTATTAACTCAGTGTTATTAATGAGAGATGGTTCTCTAGTTTAAATATACTTAGTACTTAATATGGTGATGTAATGGTTCTCTAGTTCACACATACTTAGTTGCTGTCATGATGTAATCATACTGAGATATTTAAGGGCTGAGAGGACTGGAAATAGAGACATTCCATCTTTGCCCATTCTCCTGGTGGCTCTCCTGCCTCCTGCACTCCTCCACTAAAATCAAGGCTGGTCCCGAGATCCTCCAGAGAGCTAGCCCGAACATTACAGATCTGTGTGTCCAATTCCTTAGTGTTAAGTCAATATCTTACTTATTCTTCTGGTGGTAAGATCAAAATACTTGACTAACTGTGAAATCATCCCCTGAATGAAAAAGATCTTTAATTTTAGTCAGTTGGGGAAGTCTTAGTGTAAGAACTTCCTCCTTTTTGCCCATTACTTAATAGGTGAATCCGAGAAATCAATTGAGGCACATAAAAGTCAAGTAACTTGCTTATCATCCCAGCTAACGTATCAGGCAAGTTTTGACCTAAATCTCTGGCTCCAAGCATAGCTTGCCATTCACAGTATCAATACCTCTTGAATTATAACAGTTACAAAACATTAGAACTCAACCACTATGTTTCAACTACCCAGTCAGATCCATAACCACTTCCTCTAATTCTTGCTATTCAATATCCTTTAGAAGGTCTTTTAACAGAATAATTGCTGAAATTGCATCTGTGTCTTAGCAGCTGTATTTCAGTTCCTATGAATACCAAATACCTAAGCTTGAGAGCAGTATCTGTGTTGCATATCCATCTGTTCCTTCACTGTGGATGGGGTAAACAATATTAAGGTGGACTTATTTTATATTTGTAGTCAAAACAACCAAAGTTGAAAAAGGCAGGAAGTTTTCTAAAATATATTTGTATATATAAGTATGGAGATATATACATAAATAAGCATTTATGCTACATATATATACAATTTATATATGTATATACATGTATATGGGGCAGGTAGATGGCACAGAGGATGGAGCACCAGGCCTGGAATCAGGAAGATCTCAGTTCAAATATATTCTCTGGCACTTTACTAGCTGTGTGAGCCTGTGTAAGTCACTTAACCTGTTTGCTTCAGTTTTCCCATCTGTAAAAGGAGCCAGAGAAGGAAATGGAAAACCCTATAGTATCTTTGCCAAAAAAAAAAAATCCAAATGGGTTATAAAGAGTTAAACATGACTGAAACAACTGAATAGCATGTATGTATATGCACAAGTATATGTCTGTGCATTATATATGTGCATGCTTGTAAACTTAGTAACTAGTTAAAAAGTCTCAGTTTAGAAAATAACTCCTTTGAGTTGTATTTTTCCAAGAGTTGTGATTGGCTGTGCTGAGCCATTTACACTCTGGCATTTTCAAGTCTTGAGCTAAAATGAACAAAATGGGGACAGCTATCAGCAAGCAGAAAATGTGGAAGACAGAGTATGATGATATAATGAGGCAACACTAAAAACAATATGGCATGATACTTGAAGATTAGCCAACAACTTGGCAAAGTAGCCTTAAGTCTCCAGTGTGCCTTATTAGCATATTACATGCCACAATGCTTCATTGAATTGCAATTGATTCATCAAAAAACAAGCACTTAAAAGGTACTTTCTTTGTGCTAGTCACTGTGCTAGTCAGGGAATACAAAAACAAAAGTGAAACAATCCCTGTCCTCTCAGAGATTACAATTTAATAGAATAGAATTATAATAGGAAGGGGCCTTAGATAGAATTTAGTTAACCACATTATTTTACAGATGATAAAGAAGGAGAGGGACTTCTTAAATGTATTAAATTATTTATTTGCCCAATATCACAAAGCTAGGCAAATAAAGAGTAAAGTTTAGAATTCAGTTCTCCGATTTTCTAGTCCTTTTCATTTTATGTTCTTTTATGTGTTGATAAATTGAGCTCTGCTCTTGATATCATTTAATTCACTGGTCTCAATAAGTCACTTAACCACTATCTGCCTTAGCTATAAAAAAAGATAATAATAGCACCTGTTTTCCAGGGTTGCTGTGAAGACAAAATGAGATATTTGTAAAGTCTTTTGGAAACTTCCAAGCTCTCTATAGATGCTAGCTAGGTATTATTTCTACCAGAACATCAGCAACATTGAAAATAAGCTGGGAAAGCAGTTTAGCAATAAGCAAGATGGTAAGGGAGCACTCACACAAAGCAATTTTGCCACTTTGCCTAATAATCACAGGGTCTAAAACAAGATACCTGATGCTAGCAAAGGAGATATTATTGCAGGATATCTACTTTTTTATATATATTAAGGAAAGAAATGAACCAATGGTAGTGTTTAAGAGATAACTACTGGATCAATTATTTTCCTAATTACTTGTAGTAGTGCCCACCTACAGAAATAGCAGTTTTGAATGCAAATGCATCATCCTTCCTGTACTAAGGTGATGTTACTAAATCAGCACTAGTGGGGACATACATTCTTAGAAGCTTGCCAGCTGGATTTAAGGGTGATTAAGGTTTTCACTGGGGCAGGTATCCACTATCCCTTAGAACTGATTGTAGGAGCATGTAATAAAAGTGCCTAAGAGATACATAGCATATTTAGACATTGTCTAAACTGGTTCCAGTCTACTAACTCTATGGTGAATAAAAATCTTTTTGATTCACTTCATAACTGGAACTAGAAGCATTTAGGAGACACTAGTCTACTGGAAACATCAGTCTTTGAAGAGACTTACTCCTGCCTGGTGGCATTCTGGTGAGAAACAAATGATATCAGGGGAACTTTCACATATGATAGCTATATGTTGCCCATTAAGAAGGGTCTCACAGATCTGGGTGGAAAATGTCCCCAGCATCCATGAAACAGGATGGAAGCCACCAGGGAAGGAGAAAGGAATGCTGCTCAGGGACACTGACCAGCTCTATCTAACCTTCAAAAACATTCTGGCTCAAATCAAGTCCCATCCCAGTACCAGGCCCTTCATGGAGACTGAAGAAAGCAGAGGCTCCAGATTATTATGAAGTCATCCACTTCCCCATCAAACTGAAGACCATGACTAAGCACCTCAGGAGCCGCTACTACAGGACTCAGAAACTCTTTGTGGCTGACCTGCAGTGGGTGATTGCCAACTGCCGAGAGTACAACACCCTAGACACTGAGCACAGCCTCTGCCCATGGCACCCATCCTTCTTCTGCTACAACCAGGCCCCTTCCTTAAGCTTTGAGGGTCTGGAATGGGTGGAGCTGTTACATAGGGGTACAACTTAGATATGCGATTTCTAACCATTCTCTGCACTGTCAGCTCCAGCCATCTTCTGTTCCCTTAGAGGAATGTGTTACCTCTACATTAGCCTATATAAGGAATAATAAAACTCTGAGATTGTTGGGTCAGGGAATTTCAAAAAAAAGGGGGGGGGGCCTCAGTTGTTTCCTGGATGTTTGTTTGGTTGTTATTGTTATTGTTGTTGTTTTTCATTTAGAATAGTTATCGGAGATAATCATTATCTCGTAAAATTTGAGGGGTAAACAAAGAAAGATATTGAAAGTATAGAGTTTGAGTTTGCAACCTGTTTTGTAGCCAGAACAGCTTTAGGACCCAGGGAACAACTTAAAACCAGCATATCCATCAGATGGACATTAGAACATGAATTTGATGACACCCATACCATGTAGAAACTGAGTTAAGTAAGGACTCATTATGCAAGATGGCAGCAGGGGGTGGAGGGTACTCCCAAAATATTAAGGGGAAAGCATTTGTATTCTTGTTTTTGCTACAGTTTCAAAATAAATATCCCTTTGAAAGGGATCTGTATATGCAAAAAATGTTTGTGGCAACCCTTTTTGTAGTGGCTAGAAACTGGAAATTGTGGAAATTGAATGGATGGCCATCATTTGGAGAATGGTTGAATAAGTTGTGGTATATGAATGTTATGGAATATTATTGTTCTGTAAGAAATGACCAACAGGATGATTTCAGAAAGGCCTGGAGAGACTTACATGAACTGATGCTGAGTGAAATGAGCAGGACCAGGAGATCATTATATACTTCAACAATAATACTATATGATGATCAATTCTGATGGTCATGGCCCTCTTCAACAATGAGATGAACCATATCAGTTCTGATAGAGCAGTAATGAATAGAACCAGCTACACCCAGAGAAAGAACTCTGGGAGATGACTATGAACCACTACATGAATTCCCAATCCCTCTATTTTTGTCCGCCTGCATATTTGATTTCCTTCTCAGGTTAATTTTACCTTATTCCTAAATCTGATTTTTCTTGTGCAACAAAATAACTGTATGGATACGTATATTGTATTTAACATATACTTAAACATATTTAACATGTATTGGTCTACCTACCATGTTGGGGAGGGGGTGGGGGAAGGACAGGAAAAGTTGGAACAGAAGTTTTGCGATTGTCAATGCTGAAAAATTACCCATGCATATATCTTGTAAATAAAAAACTATAATAAATTTTTTTAATAAATATCCCTTTGTAAAAGTTAATTGATGGTAAGTAGTTAAGTGAAGTTGGAGCACTAGTTACTGGAGACAAATAGTTGGGTGACTACACCTGCAGTAGCACTAGATCAAAATTTCTCTACCCTCAGGAGTATCCCTAGAGCCCTAAAAAGAGATTTAGCTGGCCTAGCTCTAAAAAAGTAAGACTAAAACACTTGATTTATTTATCACATAATGCATGCATTAAATCAATTTTACACAGATAGGAACTGAAATTCAAAAAGGTAAAATGACTTGCTAAGATCAGCCAACTAGTAAGTCCTGAACCTATTTTTGATCTCAATTTCTTTGACTCTAAATTCAGCCCTCTTCACAACTCTGCCTTCTTAGGTGCATAAAAAGGGGACCTAGGTTCTAAGTGAGAATTTCATTAACTTGCTGTGTGGTTTCATTTAAATCCTTTGAATAAGAATTGGCAAGGGCATATGAAACTTGGTAAAATAGAACGAATACTATATTTGAAGTCACAAGACCTGGATTCAAATCTCAAACTTTCCCCAAATTAGCTAGGGATCATGAGCAATCCTAAGGAAGTCAGGATCTTTATGAAATTGTAGTAAGAGGGAGCAAATTCTGAGCATGTGGAACAGTCTGAGCAAAGGGATTTGAATATAATGGTGGAAACAAAATCACTGCCAGACTATTTTAACTAGATACCTGGATGTGGTACTACCACTTAATCAGTCAAAAGACATTAAAATAAGTGCAAAGAGTATTAAAAGTTGTCCAATGAAATGAAATGACTCCCACAAGAAATCTGTTCCAAGTAATTATGGAATTTTATTTCATTCTCTGAATCCTGAACAAAAGCATTGAGTTTGCTGGATTGACAGACTTTTCCAGAAATAGGAATATGTGACTTTTCATTTAAACCCCCAAGATAGAACTAGCTCGGGAGAGTTGGGGAGGAATCTTGGCCTTAACCAAGTCTTCTCTTCATTAACCAGGGAAAGACCTTGTAAGGTTCTAAAGATCTAACAGATGTTTCCTGTATTATCATCATCCTAGCAGCATACCCTAAGACAGGAAGAGCTCTGTAGTTCTAAATATCATCTCTGGATCAGCTGGTGATAGTGTCTGCATCACTGGGAAACAAGGACAACTTTGGTTCTTGCATCTAAAAGGAAGCCAGAAAAGAAATTATGTATGGTCAACCTATGGTGAAATTCTCACTCCACAAATGGAAGAAATACATTTCTGTCAACTTGGAAGTGAAAGCTTACTACTCTATGGCCACATAGGCTTTCTAGGCTTGAGCTTATTTTCCTTGAAATATATATATATATATATATATATGTAAAAAAGAAGCAATAAGCCAAAGACTTCTGGAGGGAAAAAAAAGATTTTATACCAGCTATACTTTTTGCATCCTTTTAGTAAGTACCCTTTTTATATGCAAATTCAGGATAATTGACTAAATGAGTCTTAACAAATCATCTTGGGGAGAAATATATAAGTGGGGTCCTGAAGTCAATAGGGAATCATTCCTGACTTCTCAGAGATACACAAGGAATCTTTAAAGGAAGATGTAGTTCTGAGGATACTATCGACCCATGATACTGGGAGTTGGGAAAAGTATCATCAAAGTTGATATGGGCTATATGTGTGAGGAATAAAGAGTCATTTTAGTTTCATGGTAAAATATATAATGGAGGTGTAATGACCAATGAAGTTAAAAAAAAATAAATTTAATCCAGATTATAAAGGTCTTTAAAAATTAAACGGAGACATATACAATTTATCCTAGAGACAAAAAAAAGCCACTGGAGTTGATAGAGCAGGGAAGTAACATGGTCAGATCTGTGTTTAAGAAAAATTACTTTGGCAGTAGTATATAGGATAGACTGGCATTAGGGAGAGACTTGAAATAAGAAGACTAATTAGAAGACTAATAGAAGAAAGAAGAAGACTAATTAGGTTGTTACATTAATCAAGGCAAGAAGAAATGAGGTCTGACAATACTACCTAAAGTAATTTACTTATTTAGTGCCATACTAATCAAACTCCTAAGAAATTATTTTACAAACCTAGAAAAAATAATAACAAAGTTCATCTGGAAAAACAAAAGGCCAAGAAAATCCAAAGTATTAATGAAAAAAACTGCCAATGAAGGTAACCTAGCTGTGCCAGATCTAAAACTAAATTATAAAGCAGCAGTCATCAAAACCATTTGGTACTGGTTAAAAAATAGAGTAGTTGAGCAGTAGAATAGGTTAGGTTCACAGAACAAAATAGTCAATGACTATAATAATCTAGTGTTTGACAAACCTAAACACCCCAGCTTTTGGGATAAGAATTCACTCTTTGACAAAAATTGCTGAGAAAACTAGAAACTAGTATGGCAGAAATTAGGCAGATACACACCTAACATCATATACCAAGATAAGGTCAAAATGGATTTATGATTTAGACATAAAGAGTGATATTATAAGCAAATTAGAAGAACATAAGATAGTTTACCTCTCAGAGCTGTGAGAAGGAAGGAATTTGTTTCCAAAGAAGAATGGAACTCAATATTGAACATAAAATAGATAATTCTGATTATATTAACTTAAAAAGTTTTTGTACAAGTAAAATTAATAACAGACAAGATTGGAAGTTAAGCAGTAAATTGGGGAAACATTTTTATATTCAAAGGTTCTGTGTAAAGGCTTCATTTCTATAATATATAGAATAATGACTCAAATTTAGAAGAATTCAAAGCATTCTTCAATTGATAAGTGGTCAAAGGATATGAACAGACAATTTTCAGATGAAGAAATTAAAACTATTTCTAGTCATATGAAAAGCTGCTCTAAATCACTCTTGATCAGAGAAATGCAAATCATCACCTCTTAGACTGGCTAAGATGACAATAAAAAATAATGATGAATGTTGGAGGGGATTGGGAAAACTGGGACACCTGATACATTGTTGATAGAAGTGTGAACAGATCCAACCATTCTGGAGAGCAATTTGGAACTATGCTCAAAGGGTTATCAAACTGTGGCATACCCTTTGACCTAGCAATGTTTCTACTGGGTTTATATCCAAAGAGAAATTAAAGAAGGAAAAGGGACCCACATGTGCAAAACTATTTGTAGCAGCCCTTTTTGTAGTGGCTAGAAACTGGAAATTGAGTGGATGCCCACCAGTTGGAGAATGGCTAAATAAGTTATAGCATATATGAATGATATTGAATGTGAATATTAGTCATAGCATATGGATGTTATGGAATATTATTGTTCTATAAGAAATAATCAGCAGGATGATTTTAGAGAGGCCTGGAGAGACTTATGAACTGATGCTGAGTGAAATGAGCAAAACCAGATCATTGTATGTAGCAATAGCACCATTATATGATGATCAATTCTGATGGATGTGACTCTTCTCAACAATGATTCAGGACAATTCCAATGACCTGTGATGATGAGAGCCATTTACCCCTAGAGAGAGAACTGTGGGAAGCGAGTGTGGATCACAACATAGCATTTTAACTTCTTTTGTTGATGTTTGCTTGAATTTTGTTTTCTTTCTCATTTTTTTTCCTTTTTGAATCTGATTTTTCTTTTGCAGCAACAATTGTATAAATATGTATGCCTACATTAGATTTACATATATATTTTACCATGTTTAACATATATTGGATTACTTGACATCTAGGCAAAGGGGTGGGAGGAAAGGGGGAAATTGGAACACAAAGTTTTGCAAGAGTCAATGTTGAAAAATTATCCTTACATATATTTTGAAAATAAAAAGCTTCAATAAAGAGAGAGAGAGAGAGAGACCTATAAAAAATTGCAAAAATGTGCACTGTATAGCATAAGGAGAGATCATATTGTTCAAAACTTGAAAATGAGATTCAACTTTTTGTCCTTTTACTTTTAAAAATAGAATTGTACTAGTGATTCAAAACATTATCGTTTGGGATGTGCATTCCTGATTTCTATGGAATTAAATTGATTGCTCACTGTTATGGAAAAAAGAAAGAAATGAGGGTCTGAATTAAGGCAATGACTGTGAGTAGAAAGGAGTTGTACATGTTGTGGAGGTAAAAATGTCAAGTCACTTCCTCTTTCTTGACATCAGATTCATCTTTAAATTAAGATAGGGACAAGATGGTTCCTAAGGTCCCTTCCATCTATATATACCTATATATACAATCTATATATACCTTCCATCTATATGTGCCTATATATACCATGTATATATTCCATCTATATATATTATCTTACAATCTTCATTGCCTTTTTCAATTCTAAGAGCCTAAGATAATTATGATATAAGAAGTCTCTCTGACACAGTAGACTTTTGGATTTTGTATACAAATGTCATAAACTAAAAGTTGACCTTGTATAGTTCTACTTATTAGTGGATTCGTTTATG
The DNA here is from genome assembly GCF_902635505.1 of Sarcophilus harrisii. Taxonomy (NCBI): domain Eukaryota; kingdom Metazoa; phylum Chordata; class Mammalia; order Dasyuromorphia; family Dasyuridae; genus Sarcophilus; species Sarcophilus harrisii. Next base: position 484,821,484 of record NC_045428.1, on the reverse strand, counting down.
CTTCATGTCATTAAAGAGAAAGGAAAGTAATATTTTCCTTCTAATTGTTCCAAATATGTATCTCCTATTTCTATTACCTTTGAGGGATTCTCTGTGCTTACCTTGCCTGTCTACCATGGCCTAGAGATATACAAAAAAGCCAATTCTCGAGCTGACAGGAGGATGAAATTAACTCTCTGGAATTCTTCCTTCTGGCAATCCTGAGCCAGAGCCTTTACCACCCAAAACCTAGGACATTTGGCTGAATGATGGTATGAAAATCAGAGAACCAGAAAGATGGAGCACAAGCCCTCCCTAATTCTCTTGTCAACATGGACTCACTTCTGCAGGAAAGCGCCCATACATGCCAGAATTTAATCAAAAAATCCATGGTCCAACAGACTCTTGCTGTGGGGAAATTGCTAATCAGCATGATCTGGAATAGATGAGAAGTGAATGTCTGCTGACAGAGGAGCGGATTGCAGTCTGGCCCCCCTGGAATGGATTCCACAGCTCAAGATTGCTGAGCATGCTGCATTCTGCCAAATGGGCAAGCACGCCTGTGACCTGCAGGCTAGGAGTGATACAAGTCATTCTAAGGATTTTTAACTCACCTCCCTACAGTAGGGCAATCTAAGTATATAATCAGTAATGAACTCCCAAGGACCTTGAGCAGAGAGTACTGTAGGTATAACAGATAAGTCAATTCTAGGAAAGTTGGATTCACCATGACCTTAGGAACACATCACATCTTATTTCCATTATTCCTATGGTAATGTGCTGCTGAACTGGATCTTTAACATAACCTGCTCAGATGATAGATGATGGGTATTACAAAGGTGACCTAGTCTCAATGAAGACACTCTGAGTATTTTCTCATATAAAATGAGTGGCTTTTTTCCTGAACTCTCACCACTCTACAGAAACATGATCCTGATACATACAGAAGTAAAACACCAGCTCTTGAAAGAAGTATCCAGAACAATCTATTCAGTCTCAGAATTCTGTAGAGGGCAAGGTTTGATCCAGATACTCTGAAAAGCCCCTTATCTCTCTATGAAGACCACAAGTAATTTAGGGAACTATAAAGCAGAGGAAGGAATGATAGATTTGGACTTGAGTAACCTGGGTTTAAATCTAGCATTCAGCCATTTAATCTTTGTGTGATCTTAGACAAATCTCTCTGGGTTTTGATCTCCTCATCTGTAAAATTAAGTGATTTGGATAGATGACCTTTTGGTTCTTACTAGATCTAAATCTATAGTCTTTTCACTTTCATGTACTTAAACACCAAAATCCTGGGTATTCTGAAGGTGGTCAATTAATGGTTATTAAATTAAATTGAATAGATCCCTTCAAACATCAGAAGCAGAGATGAAGTCAAAAGATACTATAAAGAGTGGGGGTGGGGAAGGGGCTGAAGGGGAACAAGAAAGGGTATGAGGGAAATAGCACCCTCAGGAAAGTGAGCTCTTAAGTGATACTGGCCAAGAGGACAATCAAGTAAAATGCTTTCTTTAGGATTGTAGCATATAACTGGAAGCAGTTAATGACAAACCTGAATTTGCTGTGTTTTTAGTTATGCAAGACAATGAATTCTACCTCATAGGCTGGCTCCTCTGTTTAGCTAAATGAGATCTCTATTACATGTCACACAAACCCAATTCTATTAACATGCAAATGGAATTGATGCTGTGCACTTAGAACACAAATGCTTAAATGGTATTACAATTCTAATAAAAGGAAAATGACCTCTGTGCAAATTTCACCATACAAATTTCCAAGAAGTTGGAAATAAACTATTAAGCACCGAGCTGGAGAAAATGTAAAATGCCAAGATGATGGGGGAGGAAATTGAAGTAAAAGGGCAAGGTTGTAGTTAAGATACTCTGGGTTGAGTTCTGGGCTATTTTGTGTTAGATGGTAAATACAAAGTACCTCTATAAAGATGACTCACTATCCCCCAAACTCCAGGTTCATATTTTTAACTAATTTCTGGACATCTCCCCCAGGATGTTGTATCAGCACCTCCAACTGAGCATGCACAAAGCTGAACTTCCTCTGAAAATCTGGCCCTCCTACTGATTTCATTTTTCCATTAATATTACCACTATGCTCCTAGTCACAAAGGCTTGAAACACTGATATCATTCTCACTCCTCTATTGCCTTCTTCCCACTTAAGTTACCAAGAGTTGCTAATTCTACTTCTTTCATAAATCTAAAATCTTCCCTTTTGTATTTTAATTGTCACCACCCTTGTTAAATCCCTTGCTACCTCTTATTAGATTATTGCAATGTCATAAAACTAGTCTCTCCTCTCTCTTCAGTTTTTTCTCTTATTTCTAATCTCTTCAAACCCTACTTAATGATCAAATCAATCTCTCCAAAGTTTAGCTCTTGCACTGCTCTCCTATTCAAAAGTTTTCAGTATCTAGCTCTTAAGCTCAAACCCAAATCCTTAACCTATCTTTCAGGGACTGGAAAGGTGACTTGTGTCACTTTGTACAGCACTTTAACTTTCTGCATCTCAGATTAATCCCTTGTGAAATGAAGGGTTGACCAGATAGATCATTGCTACAGTCTCTCTCAACTTTGCCAGCCTATGATTAAATGAATAATTGAAGTAAGACAGAACAGTATTCAGAAGAAAATACTCAAGACTCTGATAATACTCTGTATAGAATTAAAGAATATTACAATTATTCACACTGAAAATATGTGGCTCTTTAAAGCCACTTTGAGCTGCTTCTAACATGTCACCGCAAAAAAGTAGAAAAATACTACATGTTTATTTAAGAAGCAGCATGGTATAAAGAATAGAAAAACACTGAGTTTGGAACCAGGAAGACAAGGGTTTAAATCCTGCTTCAGATACTTATTAGCTGAGTAATCTTTGACAAGTAACAACCTCTGTTAGCCTTAGTTTCTTCATCTGTAGAAAGGGAATAAGAGTAGCAACCGGACAGAATTGTTAACAAGGATTAAATGAGACATAGGTAAAACATTTTTCAAATCTTTAAGCAGTATAAAAATTTCAGTTATTATTTGTTTTCCTCACAACATTGTCATAATCAAAGTGTTTTGTTAAACCTTAAAGAAACTCTAGAAATATATATGTAACACTAATTTCCAACAATGAAGGAAATCATGTAAATGGTTTTGTTTCAGGTTATAGAAAAATTCTTCATCATCATCATTAACAATAACATCTTAGTGCTATCACTGAAATTATAGACTTTCAGAGCTCAATGGAATTTTATTTTGTACAATCCTGCTATTTTTCATATGAGCAAACTGAGACCCAGAGAATTTTAAAGAGAATTCCTCAAGGCCAAACAAGGAGTTAGTGGCAAGACCCAGAATCTATTCTATCTTCTGACTCTACATTCATTTTTTGTTTCCTAAAAATCTTTTAAATAATTTTGTTAAATTTGTTTTAGTAGGTCAACACTTTGACACAAAATGGTATTTTTGGAAGGATATACTTGGGAGTTTTTTGGTGGGGGGGGGGGGGGGGGTGACTGGTGGGCACTAAGGTCATTTCCTTATGATCATAAAACTATGAAATATGACATTTTAAAACCCATAATCAGGAATTTCTAAATTATAAGCATACTTTATTGGGGAAGGTAGGGCAAAAATAGAGAGTCTGGAACACAAGGGGCAAATGAATCATTCACCCTGAAGATCATCTGGCAGCTTCTAATCCAGTTTAACTCAATGTACACCAATTTTTAAATATATGCTATCTTCAAGACTATGTGGCAGGAACTGGTCATACCACACAAGGCAAAATTTCAAGAATTTGTTGCTTTCAAGAAGCTTACATCCACCTATCATGTAAACAGAAAAGTCTTTGTGTGTTTATTTGAGGAGGGAGAAAACACTACTTGACAGAACAGGAAAAGCCTTCCAAAAGAGAAAAGTATCAAAAGAAGCTAAGAATTCTATGTTAGACTAGTGACCACTGAGGTCCTTTTGAACGTGTTTCCTTCTGACCCTAAAGCTATGAAAAAACCAATTTATTTTTAGAACTGTAAGTAGGAGTTTTTGAGTTAGGAGAAAGAGGAAGGAAAGGTATATTTTATTGAGCAGGGTAAGACTTTTTTTTTTCTTTTGTTTTGTTTTTGTTTTTCAGAGTAAGACCTCTAAAGTGAATAGCAATATATTTCAAATCTGAGAGAGAAGAGCCTATGAAAAGTCACAGAAATGGGAAATGGATAACTGTGTAGAGGAAGAGCAAGAACTCTAGTTTGTCTGGAACTTAGAATACATGAAGCAAACAAAACAAAATGAAGTTGGAAAAGTAGTTTGGCAGTTCCAATTGTCCAGTAATGAAGAGAGTCATATACACCCAGAGAGAGAACTATGGGAACTAAGTGTGGATCACAACATAGCATTTTCACTCTCTGTTATTGTTTGCTTGCATTTTTGTTTTCCTTCTCAGGTTTTTCTTTTCTTTCTAGATCCAATTTTTCTTGTGCAGCAAGATAACTATATATATATATATACATATATTGGATTTAACATAATTTGGACTACCTGCCATCTATGGGAAGGGGTGGAGGGAAGGAGAGAAAAATCTGGAACAGAAGGTTTTGCAAGAGTCAATGTTGAAAAAATTACCCATGCAGATGTTTTGTAAATAAAAAGACATAATAATAAAAAAAAAAAGAAAGATAGGTTGGAGCTAGACTGACAAACTAAGGAGTTTGCACTTTATTCTAGAGTCCATAAGAAAACATTGGAAATTTTTGAGTCAAGGAGTGATGGGGTAATACCTTTGCCTTTGGAAGATTGTTTTGGCAGTTATAGGAAAGACAGATGGAAAGAGAAAAGATTCAAAGCCATGCATTCAATAAAGACATGATTGCTTAGGCCACGCAAGAGGTGAAGAAGTCTTGTATTAGCGTGGTGGCTGGGTGAATGAAGAAAAGAAGTATAGATTCACAAGATACTATGGACACAGAATCTACAAATCTTAGTAACTTATTGGATAAGAGTGGTGAGGAAAAGGGAAAAAGTTGAGATTCTGGGTGACAGAAAAGATAGTAATACTCTTGACAGAAATATAGCTAAGTTTTGATTAGTGCAAATAATGGATTCCTGAAGCATTCAAATTAGCACTATGCAAAGTTACAGTTATGAAAAATATGGTAATTGATTCTGACCCAATGGAAATATATAGTATACATTCAAATAATGAGATCATTTCAGAAGATTTCATATTTGTACTATTTGGAATCTGGTTATAGAGGAGACAAGAGAGAAAGTAGGTTTAGGGTATTATGGAGAAGATATAATGAATTCCATTTCTTACAAGTAGATTTTGAGATGCTAATGAGACATTCAATTAGTAATGCTCGAGAGTCAGCTGGTTATATCCACTGAAAATCATAATAGAGCTGATCAAAATATTTGGGAGTCACTGGTATTAAGATGATGATAAACCCATGAAAGAATGAAGACATAAAAAGAGAAAAGGACCCCAGAAAGGACATTAATAAATGCCTATTGTTAGAGGGAGACATGTACATAATAATCCAACAAAGGAGGCTAAGAAGGAGAATTAGAAGAAAGCAGTAGTAGGTAAGCTAAGGAAAGGGAAGGTATGTAAAAGATGGGAATGGTCAACCATTCCAAAATTTATAGAAAAATCACGGAGGATGAAGACTGAGAAAAGACTTTTTTATTTAGCAAATAGATCCTGAATTTTCTTGGAGAGAGTAGCTTCAGTTGAGTGGTACCCTATCTAACTTCAGACAGTCCATGGATTGCTAAGGCTCTATGAACCCTCTGGTACTCATCTCCTTCAGCATATTCCATCTACCTCAAAGCAGATCTTGACCTGTCTGAATCCTATATAGGGAAAATTATGGGCATTTTTTTATTTGACCTAGAATTTTATTTTATTGTTTATATTTTATGTGAAAAAACAATAAGAAAACAGAAAAAAATACAAAAACAAAACAAAAGAGAACATTGTTATGTGTCCAACAGAATGTCAGGGGAGATTCAAAATATATAACAACAAATTACCAAATCAAGGAAGTATATATATTAGAACTACAAGCCCTCCTCCCCCCCTCTAATAACTTTGTGTCTATTCTTCTTCTGCAACTCATTTGCATAATATTACTATTTTTACCTTAACTTTACCAATCTTTCTTTTCAGCTACCCTATTGTTGATGTGAATCTTAAATTTATAGTATACATTTCCCTTGTAAAAAAACATAAATAATTTGTCCACGTTTAAACAGTTTGTCCATGTTAAGTTCCTTAAAACTGATCTTTCATATTGGCTCTTATATGTTTCTGTTAAGTTTGGGTTTGATTGATAGAAAGTCCTGAAAATCTGCTAGCTCATTGAAGATCCATTTTTAACTCATTCAAAATTATAGATAATTTTATTGGATATGATATTTTTGGCCACAGGTCTATTTCTTTTGATTGTTGGTATATATTATTCCAGAATCTATGGCCTCTTATTGAAGCTATTGGTTTAAGTCTTGTAGAATTCTAATTGTAGCTCCAATGTATTTGAATTGTTTTTTTTCTTGTTTCTTGGTCTGGGGGTTTCAAATTTTGGCAATAATATCCCTGTGTCTTTTCCACAAAGGATCCTCTTTGAGGATCTCTTCCCATGCCCATGTACCGAAGTTATTCCTATTAGAGATATTTTAAGATTGGGAGTTCATCCTCAAGCTTTACTCATGGCCTCACCTGGGGTGAGAACTACCCAGGATTGGTAGCATTAGGGGTGGCCAATACTTCTCCACTGGTAAAGGAAAATAGTTTGGAATGTAAGTAAACCTCTCTCTCCCCAACCATATACCAAAGGCATTTTACAGTATCTTTGGCACCAAATTGATGACTTCTACAAGTTCCAACTATAGAAAAAAACTCTATTTTCTCTATTATGCTAATGGTTCTTTTTATACTACCAACTTGTCCCAGTCAGAGATAGGTCCAAAAGGTCAAAGATTTATCATTTTGCTTCAACTAAAAAACAATAACAAAAAAATCTTGTTAATCTTAAATTGCTGTATTACTGTAAGATGCAATTATATATGTATGCTTTTCACCTCCTTTTATCCCATTCCAGAATAGGTTGACCCCAGCTGGGACTATACCAAAAACATTCAGAGAAGTTTAGAATATAAAAGATCAGTGACAGCCTCTGAGAAAGAAAAGGATACCAAAAAATTAGACAATTGACTGTGATGGGACTGATTTTTCATCCATTCATATGAAATAGATCTCAAAATCTGACCAAATAACACATTTTAGCTACTTTTACAGGAAATAAGGAGCCACTATTTTCAAAGAAGACCCCAGATTTCAAAGAATAAGCCCCCTCTCTACTCTTGTCTTCACCAAAAACAGATTCCAATATTTAGAGAGCATAGGCCTGGGTCTTTTCCCTTCTTACCTGGTTCTTTCTACTTTACTTCCCTTCATACAACTTTAACACCGTTTTCCTATTCTTAAGAAAAAAGGAGAATAGATCCAGCTACCTGAACCTAACATGGCAAAGGAACCCCTCATACTTTATCAATTTTTAAAAGTGGTTCTGTGGTATTCAGTACCCTCTTCTTCAGGCCTCTCAGCTTTCTGGGGCAAGGGTGTGAGGGAAAAGGAAAAAAAGGTCAGAAATGAAAACTTAAGCTCACAGCTCAGTTAGAGCAAGTGAAGCTCTTGGGGAGCAAGATAAATGATGTAACAGAGGCCAATTGGTGAAAAAAGGATCAAGCCTGAGTCTTGGCTTTAAAGGAGAACCCAAAGCCAGTGAATTTAACCCTGTTTTATGAGAAAATGTCCGCAGTGTCCTTCTTCTAATCAGTCAACTGGGTAAAACTGCCACCTTTTAGCCTCAGTCACTATGCTCTGAATAGAAGTCTCAAAGGGGAATCCTAAATACTGGCTAAGGTTGCTTGTTTTCTAGGTATCTTTTATTTTGTAACAATTCCACTCACAAAGCAGATTTGGGTGTAGGGAATAGCAGTTCGAAGTAAAGTGTGAGAGAGTCAACAAAAAAAGAATGTGGGTCCCCAGACATGAATACAATATGGGTTCTATTCATAGCACAACAAATCTCAGATTTCCCTGAAAACAAGCATTCAGGAGCTCTCAGTTGCTCTACTGGGGACTAAACAACCACCCAAGGCAGAAAGTATTCCCCAAAGTCTCAGTCTACCCATGAGTTCAGTGAAATACTCTCATCTCAAACCTACCCCCACCTCCCTTTACCCCTACAAAATTAAAAACAAGAATATTGCTTGATCAACTCCAGCCAAGACCCCTCTTCTTCAGAGTGGTTGTAAAGTTAGGGGGAAAGGCTCTAAAAAAAACTCCCACGGATACTCCCAAAGCCTCTCAACACACTTTAAAAGACTGGAAATTTTTTGGTTCTGCAGATCTATATTCTTCTCTCTCCTCCCTTTGGCCCATCTTCCTTCTCTCGGCACAGTTTCTTTTATCTTCTCCAATACCCCAGTACATGTTCCCCCAACAGTTTCACAGCATCCCACTACTAACATTCACAAGTATAAAGGTCTGCCAATGCTCAGATGTCAGATGAAAAATGACTTTCAGGCTTAAAACCAGGGCATTTCTGAGATTCTGATTCTTCTCTATGCACAACTTCCCTGGCTACTGTGGTTAGGTAATCTCATACTTGGCCAAAACATAATCCCCTTAAAACTTTTCCATTGTAGACTAAACCTGAAGATCCAGGACTAATCCAGAAAACAGCTGGCCCCAGAAAGCGGCAGAGAAAGTACTAAAAGGAAAAGAAGTGATGTGGTTTGAGGGCCAAAGTAATTTAATTGATGTAGACACCAGGTTATGGCAGGCACCAAAGTTGGGATTCAGTCATGTGAAGAATTCACAGTGGCCATTCTGTATGGCAAAAAGTAGATTTATTTAGAGAAGAGGCTACAGCCAAAATGAAGGAGTACACTGGGAATGGTAAATATGAAATAGAACAGGATAGCATTTGATTGACAAGTTCTTCAGTAGAATTCACAACTACCCAATAGAAAGGGAGCATCTCATGAGGATGGGAGATGTCCTCAGCTGGCAGGCTAAATCTTGAAAGGGACCCTAAAAGATTTCATTAGTTGTAAGGAGGAGAAGTGGGGTTGAAAAGTATTGTGAAGTTAAGGGAGATATCATGTGGCATGAGGGAAGGAGAAGGGGAAAGACACCATGAGGCAGAGTGATGTGGAGGACTGACCCAAAGGAAGGAAGCAGCCATGAGATGACCCATAAGTAGATTTTATAGGGAAAATTTACCCCGAGGCACATGACTAAGATTTCTACAAGGGGTGGGTCTCAGGAGTTTGACATAACTTGGATTTCAGACTAAAGGGTAGGATGATGGAGCTAAACTGATCTCTATCAGAGCTTTCTGCTTGCTTTTCTTAGGGATCAATTCTTCAGTTTCTCTTATTCCAAAACACCATTCAGGACCTCATCAGATGGAATAAAATCCTATAAATACTGCTAGCTATTGCAGGCTCTATAAACAACAGAAATTGCCACACACCCAAAGTCAGTATTCATGTCCCTACTGTGGAATGAACTGCTCAGATGAAAAACCAATTTGTCAAAGTTGTCTTGTAATTCGAAGGTCAACTTTTGCCTGTGTCATTTGACTGTCTACAGAGCAATACAGTACTTCAATAACTCCCCAGACCAAAACCCTTTCCTTGGCCATCCCTTCTTTGTATGTGTAGACTTCCAAATAGATTCCTTTTCGTCTTTTATCTATCGCCATCTCTGTTTATCTAATCTATCAATGTAGATAGATCGATAGATAGATGTAGAGATAAAAGAGGCCATTTTCTGCCATTTCATCCTTACCTAGCCTTAGATAAGCTTTTCAAGCTTTAGTTAAACTAAGACCTGTTAAAGACTTTAGCTTAAAAAGGCCAAGGTTTTCCCACTGCATCCAGGACCATCTCCAGTCATCCTGATCTATATCTGGCCACTGGACCCACTGGATGGCTCTGGAGGGGAAAGTGAGGCAGGTGAACTTGTACCGCCCTCCCTCACTTGGATCCAATTCACTTGTATGTCACAGCATCACCTCCCTGATACCATGGTCTTCTTCAAAAACAAAGAACAAACAACACTGGAGAAAGCAGTACCTATCAGAGGCAGTGAGCTGGTACAGAGTGCTAGGCCCCAAATCAGGAAAACCTGAGTTCAATCCAGCCACAGACTCTCCCTAGCTATGTAATTCTGAGCAAGTCACAATTTCTTCTGCCTCAGTTTCCTCCACTGTAAAATGAGGGTAGTAATAGCACTTGCCTCCCAGGATTGTTGTGAGAATCAAATGAAGTAAGATTTGTAAAATACTTAATATGGTCCTTGCATTCTTCTCAGTCACAGTTTCCTCATCTTTAAAATGGGAATAACAGTACCTACTTCCCAAGGTTATCGTAAAGATCAAATAAAAACCATATGTACAAAAAAAAATGAAATGATAAATGTGTCAATTTTTTGTAATACAAACCAACAAGCTTATGTAAAATGCTTTGTAAACCAAAAAACACTATATCAACACTGTCTATTATTATTATCTTTATCTAATTGGGCTGAACTATCCTGAAAAATCTTTTAGTTTGGAGAGCTGTACTTGGAGTAAAAGGGTGGCCCATTTTTACTGCAGAAGATGGTAAGAAAATTTGTTAAATAAATCCAGATGCCATCAATAGATAAGCTATCCTTACAGCTTGGATCCTGCCACTAATAAGCCAGCTGTAGATCTGGCTCCAAGGTAGCAGGAAGGAATGAGAATCAAGAGTTCCTCCCAATCAGCTAGCAACTGTAGGTTATTATACTAGATCATTACCGCAATTGGCAATGGGATTGGGAACTCCTGAAGCTGTGTCAAGAGAATCTCAAAGAGTATTTCGCATCCATATACATTTCCAAATGGCCATGTTAAACAATGAAAGACAGAAGAACCTTTTCAAGATGATCAAATGAGGTTAAGAAGGTTGGTTTGACCTACATCAAGCAAGAAGGAAATTTTGTTCAGTAAAATTTGGTTGCCCTTGATCTTTCAGGGTTCATGTATGTATGTGTGTGCCTCTGAGCAATCATTCTTATATTTAAACTTGAAAAAGAAAGAAAGCAAAGCTCAGAATTGCAAAGTTCCATTTGGGAGTTATTATATTTTAGGGAGGGGAGAGTTAAAAAAGAAAAATGCCTTATTTGAATCAAGCCTGCATCCAATACTATAATATTCTCAAAGTACTCAGCAGAGATTCCTGAAAATGTCCCTTGTGTTAGAATAAGGCAATCACCATCCCCCAAAGCAATACAGCAATTCACAGGGCAGTAATGTGGGTTGTATTATAGAATACTGGGCTATAGAAATCACTCACCCTTTCCTCAGATGAATCACCTCAATATCCTCAAGAATTTGAGGGAAGAAATAGGAGCCATTTTTCATCATCTGATCTATAAGAGAACGTTGTCTGGGTACTAGATGGCCTAGTAATGGACACAAGACCGGAGGCCTCAACCTCCAACCATTAATCTGATAGCCTTGATGAGGAATGTTTGCATGAGCTTCCCATGCTGCACTGAAAACATGTTCCTTTGGTATGTTCTCCCTTGTTTTAATTTCTGGAATATTAGCAGTACCCACTCTGCAGCGATTCCCAACTAATTAGGCATTTATACATCTTTGAATGAGAAGATTACCACACTCGATTGAAGCAGAGGGGAAATTATGCTTTGCCTGAAGTCACCAAATAAATAAGCCTAAGCTTACATACCCAGGGCCTACATGAAATTAGAATTGGTTTAACAAAAAACAGGCACTAGGCCTAAAAGGAATTCAAAGTGTTTTGGCCTCTTCTTTTATTTTCTTTCTGTTGTGATTTTCTTAGGATTATCTTTATTGGAAGAACAGTTTCTATCCAGGGATAGCAGTCAGTGGGCAGAGAGAACTGGGCATAGTGGTTGGTTTAGGAAAAGTGGTAGCTAACGTTTAAAATGTGAGTGGAAAATAATGTGTTCTCAGCATAAAGATTTTTTAGAAATCAGATTTGGAACTGGAGGTGGAGGGGGCGCTTCAATACAGAGTGCCAAATTTAGAAAGCATCTACAGATCTTGCAGTCACACAGCAGCATAGAAACAACAGAGTTTAACATCTAGTTAGCCAAAATAATTAGCTAAAACAGCTACTATATGACAGGCTAGGTAAACTCATCCCTTGCTCTTTCCTTCCTCTACCTTATTAATTGAATATATACCACATGTTTATGGTACTTGTCCCAACTGCAAAATTTCCTGGTTATGGCTCTGTTGGAAACTATTTGCAATTGTACTGTATAATTAATGAATACATTTTTCCCCCTCACAACAGACACTAAAATCAAAACCCTTTACTAAATGAGAAGTTAATCAAAATGAATTAGTATAAGTCACTTTCCATTTTTGAAGTATGATGATTGTCAGCACTGGAAATACAAATACAAGAAATAAGATAGTCCCTACCCTTGAGGAGTTTACATTTTATTTTATTTTTTTGCTGAGGAAATTGGGGTTAAGTGGCTTGCCCAGGGTCACACAGCCAGCAAGTATTAAGTATCTGAGGTCAGATTTGAACTCAAGTCTTCCTGACTGAGGAGGTGGGGAAAAGTGCATACACACATAATAGAAAAAAGTTGAGGGAATCAGGTCTGCAGACTGCAGAAAAATGAAAGCCTGGCTAGTTTGGGCTAATTCTTAAAATGAAAACTGGGGGGAGAGGGGGTATTAATGGAGGGTTAAAATGAAGAGGAAAGGGTCAGTCTTCTAGCAGAGAAAAAGGCCAAAGGGACAGAAGGTAATCCAATGTGAGAAAGCCTAGGGTACAGAGAACTTCAAAGCCAAAGTGGTTTCTGAAGCATGCATGGTAGAGAAAGTCTTAGGTGTAAGGAATAATATAGCCTTGAGAGGAATGAAGCCCCCAAAGGAAGGATACCTTTAACAATGAAATAATTTGTATTTTTAGGACAATTAATTATCCAGAAAATTCAAATAACTTTACAGACCTAGAATACCCCCACCTACCCAACTAATATATAATAATTCACATTTTTATGCATTTCAAGTACACGAAAGTGTTTTCCTCATAATAGCATAGCTAAGAAGATATTATAAGTACTATTAACCCCATTTTACAAATGATGAAATTGAAGCTTAGTAATTTACCCAAGATCACTGGCATAATAAGTGTTGGAGATAGAATTCAAATTTATATAATTATGAATATAGAACAATAGGAGATTTAGAGGCCATCTATTCCAATCTTCTCTTTTACAAATGGAATTGAGGCTCAGTGTGGCTAAGTGTTTTGTTATACTACTAGAAAATATTAAGAGGAAGATCAGAATACAGGTCTTCTTGACTCTGAGATCAGTAATCTATCATGTTACACTATCACTCTGCCAGCAGCTTTTTCCTTAGGGTTAATGGAAAACTTATCAATTTCCTCTTCTCCCTCTGTGTCAACCAGGTCTTTCCTACATATCCTAGTGTATGATTTGCACTGACATTTCCCCCCACCTAAATGCATTAACATCCATTGCTTGGCACCAGCTAAGTGCTCAATACATAGAATAAAAGTTTATAATTCCTTGAATAAAAAAAAATGTCACAAACTTATTGAATGAATAATTACACATTTTTGCTGTTTTCTGCTATATTTTGTATATTATAAAAGTTCTAGGTGCCATTAAGAAATCCATAGACCAACAAGCACATATCATTCAATGGAATAAACACTGGACTTGGAGTTAGTAGAGAATTAGCTACAAAACCTAGCTGTCAGTGATTGCTGAGGGAATCTATAGGGAAAGTTATTCAGTTTCCTCATCTAGTAAATATTAACAATATTTATATTATTTATCTCATAGGATTGTTGTGAGGAATCACCTTATAAACTTAATTAAGGGCAAAACAGACATGCCCTATGAGGAGGACAAATTACAGATATCTAGGCTATTACACATGGAGAAGAGAAAAATTTTGAGGGGACATGTCTTCAAGTATTAGAGCTCACATCTGGGAAATGGATTAAACTTGTTCTTCTTAACCCTCAGAAGTCAGGATCACAAACAAAAGGTGGAAATTGTATAGAAGCAGACATCAATTCAAATTAAGTCATAGCTTCTTAACAATTTTCTTCTCCAAAAACATAATGGTCTAGCTGAAATAATAGTGGGTCCCCTTTCACTGGAGATCTTCAAGAAACAGGAATCTGTCTTACTACTTGTCAGGATTTTCCAATAGGAGATTCTGATTCAGTTATAGTTACAGTTTGCTCCAACCAACCTCTGATGTCAATCGCTTCTAAATGAGCAATTCTGATTTTCAGGTTCAGAGTGAATGTTTTCTCCACACTAAATGAAGCTCTAATCTGGAATGAAAATTTTCATAAGTTAATAATAGCTAGAATTTACATAGTATCATAAAGTTTGTAAACTACTTTACATGTGTTATCTCATTTGATATTCACAATCCTGGAGCTCAGTGCTACCATTATCTCCATTCACACAGGATCTGAACTCATCTTTTTTGACTCCAAGTCTGGCATCCTATTATACCATTTATCTGACTAAAAAAAGATTCAGATACTTGCTAGTAGGGGCAACGGAGTCCATTCAAAGACCACAGTATAATCATTTTACTGTTCCAAAGTCAAAGCATAAATGATGGTGATTGTGTAGTACTCAAGGGGAGAATCTGTCCTGGAGAAAACCATTTTTAGTGTCCTACTGATTTTAGTGTCCTACCAGTTTAGTGCCTGGTGTGTATTAAATCAAATACACATCCCCATGTAGCAAAACGTGTTATGCTCTAAGCACAAATTAGGGAGGGGGGAGCAGAGTGTTTATCTTTAAGAAATAACTCCCAAACCAACAGCAATGAATCAAGGTCTAGGAAGAGGATACATTCAGCAGATCTCCATGATAGCTTCTCCCAGGTTAAAAAGCCATTTCTTATAGTTTTCTCTAAATGTAGAAATGTAGGAATGGCTGTGCTTGATGTGAGGCGTAAGGCCTGGGATCAGATGGGAATATTCTCATGAAAATAATTCATGATAATATTCTCTGACAAATAACTTATGTCTCATTTTACAGGACTCGCCCAAATCTGTTTTGCCCCAAACTTCCAACAATCACTTTGTTTCAGGAACTGTCCTTTGACTTTCTTTTCTCCTTGTCCATTTGGCTTTAGCTTCAAATTATTTGTTTCTAACTTCAAATGTTGGGAGAAGAGAGAGCACTCTGAAAAGAGGTAGATCTGTGATTTCCTCACTTCCAATGTAAAAAACTCCCTCTACCAAGACAGAATAACTATTTTGTGATTTAGTCATTTTTCAGTTCTGTCTGACTCTGTGACTCCCCTTTGAAGTTTTCTTAGCAAAGACACTAGGGTGGTTTGCCATTTCCCTCTCTAGTTCATTTTACAGGTGAGGAAACCAAGGAAAACAGAGTTAAGTGACTTGCCTGGAATCACTGCAAGTAAGTATCTGAGGCCATATTTGAACTAATGAAGAGGAGTCTTTCTGACTCTTGTGCCACTTGATTTCCCATAGCTCAAAAAGCTATTAAATATTCATTATGTGTCAAGCATTGTACTAAGTGCATCGATACAAATACAAAAGTAAGACAGCTACCAACTAGCTTTCATTCTATTAGGAAGTTAAAACATGTATGAGAATGATACCCAGGGAAGTAAGCTTAGTCTAGGAAGTTACAGGGATTATACATGGAATCAAGAATCAGGCCATTTAAAATAATAGGGATACAATTTTATTATTGATCCCTGAGAGGAAAAAAATGGAGCACAGGATTTCAGAAAAAGGATTGAGATCAGAATGAGAAGTATATAAAACACAGCACACACTGACGTCAAAATGCCCATGATGCTGGTTAGTTCCCAGTCACAATGAAGCATGTTTTGGGTACAGCAAGACAAAGATGAACAATTCATCTGCACTGGGATCTTGAGAGACTGATTGGTGTGTCCAGGGTCAACACACCTAATATTTATCAAAGGTCAAACTTGAGACTAAATCTTTCTGAATTACCAGACCAATACTCTATCACTCAAAACTACAAAAAAAGAACAGCACAATTGGAAACCAAAAGGGGACTGATATTATGTCTCAGATGCTGTCCATGTTAAAAAAAGAAAGGAAGTGTCAGCTTGAAATAGCAACAGCACAACCATTGCTGCATCTCAATGACTTTCAACTTCAAATCCAAGGCTTAAAATCAAAGGGATCTCAAAGGTCTTAGCATATTTGTGTTTGATCTCTTTTCAAGAGGTTGCAAAAAGGAGGAGGGGGCTGAAACTGGTGGAGAAGAAGGGAATGAGATGAGGAATGAGAACCTGGAACTTCTGTTCATTCCAGGGACAGGATTCTTGTGTTTTGTACCAAAAATCAGTTTAAATCCATCTAGGAAATATATTTTCCTGGACATCAAGATAGACAGCCATCAAAATAGTCACTCATCTCCTAAGCTGTACTCCAATTCATGCAACCCAAGATGATAAATAAGAAAAAATGCAACATATTTCTCTCAGAGCCATATGCTCTACAATGACCACTTTGTCACTGGTATAACCACTACTCCAATTATGTGTCTACCAGTTGACATATACTTACTAGAAAATATACTACTATTTGCAATGACACACTAGGAAATGAGCTATCAAAATGCAATGGCACACTGGATAGTGCTCTGGGCTTGAATTTGAGAAAATCTTAAATTTAAACTTAAATATGGTCTCAGATACTTCTTGTCTGTGGGACCGTTTACAAGTCATTTTCAATCTCAGTTTCCCCATTTTAAAAATGGGAATAATAATAGTACCTAACTTCAAATGCTGTTTTGGAAATAAAATGAGATATTGGTAAAGCACTTTGTGAGTATTAAAGTGCCATATAAATGCTAGTTGCCATTATTATTATTAATGTCATTATTTAAAAGTCTATGATGATACAGTAAAGCTAAACTAGAAATTCTGATGCCACTGGTAAATTCAGGGGGAATTAGAAAGAATAGATATAGAGCTATCAAGAAATCTTGGACCAGTCAGTCAACAAGTATTTAATAACCTCTTGTTGTGTGTCAAGCATTCGGTTAAGAAATAGGAATTCAAAAAAAAAAAATGTGGAGCCTTATATCTTTTGAGAAAGCCTCTATGGGAGAACAGAAAGACTGAATCAGGAAAAACTCACTTGATGGGTGGGGAGGTCTTAGGATCAAAGCCTTATTGGTACAATCCTAACATTGCCACTGGTTCCAGGAATTGACTGTGAAGGGCAAAAGTTTGAGGTCCTAGTAACCTGATATGAGGCACAGAGAATAGTTTACCACTTAAATGTTAGCTATTACCATCATTGTCATCATTAACAGCAGCAGCAGAAGCAATAATAGAAGCATGGGACCCAGAAACAAATAATTCATCATACCACTGTTCTCTAGCCTAATAAGACCTCATTTGGAAAATTATATTTGAATCCCATTTGGATGCAGTCATACCAGGTACTAAGGAAGCCTCGCTCCCAGAATTTTGTTCAAATTCTCTAGCAGGTGAATAGGGAATACAGCAATTGGGGAAGGAGAGCCCCAACAGAAGGTGTTAAAGCCCAGAAAGTGACCCAGACCAAAAAAGGGAAAGGGAATGATCATGCTTTGCAATTCACCACCATACAAAAGAAATGAAAACCCTCCAAATGCTCCAACCAAGCCAGAATAGAATGGACATTACCTCTATTCATGTAAGTAACAACAACTACAATAGCTTTCACATATATTTAGATGGTGTGATGGATAGATCTGGAGTGAAGAGAAACTAAATTCAAAGCCTATCAAACATTTACCAGCTGCGTGATTCTGGGCAAATCATTTAACCTCTATCTGATTCAGTTTCCTCATTTATAAAATGGGAATAATAATAATTGTTCCTTAGGGTTGTTAAATGAGGAAATGTTTGTGAAGCATTTTGTAAACTTTAAAGCTAGTTATTAATATTAAAACTTTGAGGTTTCCAAAGTTCTTCATTTATATTATTTATCTATCTACCTATCTATTTATTTATATTATTTAGTATTATATATTATTTATATTATTATTTACATTATTATCATTGTTTATTTTATTGTTATATATTATATATTATTATGTATAATAATATATAATATATAACATGTTGTATTTGTTATATTATATATTATAATATATTATAGTATATATATTATTTATTTTATTATTATATTGTTATTTGTGTTATTTATATTTATTTATATTATTGATATCAAACTTTATATTATCCTTAGATATTTTTAAATGCTTTAGATTTGTCTACTCTCTTGCCACACTATTAACTCATACTGAGTGTACTGTCCATCAAAATGAAAATGGCTTGCAAGTAAATTGGATTTAAAGGAGGCAAAGCTGTGCAACATCAGCTTTCTCCACTCCTCAAGAGTTATCTGTGTCCTGGCAAGACCAAGACTACTAGAGGTAACTCTGGATGAAGTGGGAAATCTTGACTCTTTAAGCCAAGATCTTTCCAAGGTCTCAGTTTGTCTGAGGCAACAACCATTCTGTGATTTAAGGCTAGTAAGAAATGAGGCACTAACGCTAAGAACTTGAGAAGGCTTCTTTTAGAGGGTGGGTTTTAACTCAAAGAAAACAAAAAAGACTGGGCCTTTGGCAATTGGAAAGTCACAAAAGGGATAGGACTGCTTCTTGAAGTTGATGGGATGGATGCTAAGGAAGAGAAGGCAAGACTACTTTATTTGTATTTATATTTGTTTTCTTTACTAGATACAACGATCTTCAGAATGGGAATTCTGAGAGGTATAGTTTGCTGATTGTTGACCTTTATGCTTGAAAGAGGATCAAAATGACAAAGCTAAGTGGGGTTCAATGTACAATGTGTCTTACATTGTCTGAACAGACCAACATAAACTCAGCACAAATAGTCCAAGTGAACATTTGGGAAAGAGATGTCTCTAAATTTGTGCATCTTACATTTCATTTGAGCTACTGCAATTTTGCTTTGTTAATTCACTGAGTGTCAGTAAAGATTTTAAAATTTTGAAAGGCTAGAATATTGTGCTTAACCTAATAAAATAATGTCTTAGGGGTGGGATCTGGGCTTGTGATTTCATCAATCAATGTTAGAAACTCCTGGTATGGAAATTGCCTATGGTGTTATAGTTCAGTGACTTCATTGTAATTTATCAGTCTTAGACAATTGGCTTAGAAACTGAGAGGTAGCAAAGCTTGCTGCCCTTTATGCCAGTGAGTATCAGAGGCTGTATCAAAAACCAAATCTTTCTGACTCCAAAATCAGGCCTCTATCCACTATGTCTCAAATTATGGTCAAGAGACCACTGGAAGGTCCCATGAATCTTTTAAAAGGTACATCAGTTCAAATTTCATCTTTTCATATGATAGTAAAATATTTTAATTTCTTTGATGATATAACCCACCAAAAAAAGCTCTTTGCTTTTTAATAATTTTTAAGAATATAAAAGACTTCTGAGGCCAAAAAAATTGAGAATCATTGCACTCTAACATGCTGAATCACAAGGTGAAAATTAATAGATATATGTTAAATGATACTTAAACTTATTTAAAATACTTTATAAGATAGGAGAAGATGGAGACAAGATGGAGAAGTAAAAGCAGAACCAACTTCCCCCCAAAACCTCTTGAAATTTCTTTAAATAATTATTCTAAACAAACCTTAAAGCATCAAAACATCCAAAAGACTTAATGGAATATTTTCCAGCCTTAGACAACTTAGAAGGGAAGCAGAAAAGATTCATGACATCAGGGTTGGAATCCAGCTTGCAATCTATCAGAGCAGCTGCAGCCTCACCCAGCCCCAATCCCCAGTCCCAGACAGTAAACCAGGAACTGGTCCAGGGACCTTTGAATCAGTGTCAGTGATTTCTAAACCTCTCAGGTCAGTGCACAATTCTGCACACACACACACCCCCAGCCCCAATTGCAATGTCAGCAAAGCAGGACTTTGATGTTTTAGCACACTAGATCTTACAGCTACAGTGGGGCAGGAAAACTTCTAATGGTTCCAGAATTCCAGAAAAGAATGATTATGGTCAGGCTCCTAGAAGGATTTCTGAAAACGGTTGCATAAAATCCCTGAAGCTTAAAACATTTCCTCCACCCTGGAAACAGAGCTCTACTTTAGCAAAGAGTTGATAGCCAAGTAATAGGCTAGGAAAATGAGCAGACAACAAAAAAATTGTGACCACAGAAAAGTACTGTGGTGACAACGGTGGTCAAAACATACACTCAGAAGAATATAACAAAGTCAAAGCTCCTATATCCAAAGCCTCCAAGAAAAATAAGAATATTTTTCAAGCCATGGAAGTGCTCAAAGATGATTTTTAAAATCAAGTAAGAGAGAGAAACAATTAGGAAAAGAATTGAGAGTAGTGCAAAAAGGAAATACAAAAAAACTAATGAGGAGAAGAATGCCTTAAAAAGCAAAACTGACCAATTGGGAAAGGAGATCAAAGCTCATTGAGGAAAATAATTCTTTAAAAATTATAATTGAGAAAATGGAAGCTAATGATTTTATGAGAAATCAATATACAATAAATCAAAACCAAAAAATAGAAAAAATGTGAAATATGACACTGGAAAAACAACTACCCTGGAAAATAGATTCAGGAGATATAATTTTAAAATTATTGGTCTGCCTGAATAATCACGATTAAAAAAAAAAAGCCTGGACCACATCTTTCAAGAAATTATCAAGAATATTCTAGATACTATAGATATTCTAGATATTCTAGAACCCAGGGGTAAAATAGAAATTGAAAGAATCCATTGATCACTTCCTGAAAGAGATCCCAAAATGAAAACTCCCAGGAATAGTATAACCAAATTCCAGAACTCTCAGGTCAAACAGAAAATATCACAAGCATCCAAAAAGAAACGATTCACATATAGTGGAGCCACAGTTAGGATAACACAAAATTTAGCAGCTTCTACATTAAAGAACCAGAGGGCTTGGAATATGATATTCTAGACAGCAATGTAACTAGGATTACAATTCAGCAAAACTGAGCATATTCCTTCAATGGAAAATATGTATATTTAATGAAATAAAGAATTTCCAGGCATTCTGAATGAAAAGACCAGAGCTGAATGGAAAATTTGATTTTTCAAATATAGGACTCAGGAGAAGCATAAGAGGGTAATCAGGAAAGTGATATCATAAAGAACTTAATAAGTCCTTTCCTACAGGGAAGGATGATACTTGTAACTCAAAAGAACTTTCTCATTATTAATAATTATTGAAATCTATCTTACCCGGCAAGAAAATAGAAAGGGAATGTGATATAGAAAGGGAGAAGGTGATAAAGAAGGGAACACTGGGGGAGGGAGTGGTCAGGAGAAAAATGTTTTTCAGGAGGAACAGGGTGAAGAGAGAGAGAGAGAGAGAGAGAGAGAGAGAGAGAGAGAGAGAGAGAGAATAGACTAGAATAAATGGGGGAGTACAGTTAACAATAGCAACTGCAAAAAAATTAATTTTAAAAGCAAATTTCTCTGATAATGCCTTATTTCTTAAACATAAAGGAAACTGAGTCACATTTATAAAAAATAAGAGACTCATCCCAATTTATAAATGCTCAATGAATTTGATCCATGCCCAAAGTGTTATATATTCATGTGTGGCCTTTGATCTAACAATACTATTACTAGGCATGAATACCAAAAGATACTTTTTTTGTTTGTTTTTGCTGAGGCAATTGGGGTTAAGTGACTTGCCCAGGCTCACACAGCCAGAAAGTGTTAAGTGTCTGAGGCCAGATTTGAACACAAGTCCTCCTGACTTCAGAGTTGGTGCTCTATCCACTGTACCACCTAGCTGCCCCCAAAAGAGATTTTTTTCAAAATTTATTAAAGCTTTTTTCATAGCTTTAATAAAACATAAGCATGGGCAATTTTTCAACACTGACCTTTGGAAAACCTTCTGTTCCAAATTATCCCCTCCTTCCCCCACCTCCTCTCAGGTGGCAGGTGGTCCAATACATGTTAAATATGTTAAAATATATGTTGAATCCAATATATACATACAAATTTATAGTTATCTTGCTGCATAAGAAAAATTGGATCAAGAAGAAAGAAAAAACTGAGAAAGAAAACAAAATGCAAGCAAACAACAACAAAAAGAGTGAGAGTGCTATGTTGTGGTCCACACTCAGATCCCACAGTCTTCTCTCTGGGTGTAGATGGCTCTCTTCATCACTCAACAATTGGAACTGGTTAGAATCATCTCATTGTTGAAGAGAGCCATTTCCATCAGAATTAATCATGGTATAGTCTTGCTGTTGCTATGTATAATGATCTCCTGGTTCTTCTCATTTCACTTAGCATCAGTTCGTGTAAGTCTCTCCAAGCTTCTCTGAAATCACCCTGCTGGTCATTTCTTACAGAACAATAATATTCCATAACATTGATATACCATAACTTATTCAGCCATTCTCCAATTGACGGGCATCCATTCAGTTGCCAGTTTCTTGCCACCACAAAAAGAGTTGCCACAAACATTTTTGCACATGTGGGTCCCTTTCCTTCCTTTAAGATCTATTTGGGATATAAGGTCAGTTGAAACACTGCTGGGTCAAAGGGTATGCACAGTTTGATAACTTTTTGAGCATAGTTCCAAATAGATCTCCAGAATGGTTGGATCGGTTCGCAACTCCACCAATAATGTATCAGTGTCCCAGTTTCCCCACATCCCCTCCAACATTCATCATTATCTTTTCCTGTCATTTTAGCCAATCTGAGAAGTGTGTAATGGTATCTCAGAGTTGTCTTAATTTGTATTTCCCTGGTCAAAGTGATTTGGAGCACCTTTTCATATGACTACAAATAGTTTCAATTTCTTCATCTAAAAATTATCTTTTCATATCCTTTGATCATTTATCAATTGGAGAGAGATTTTTTTTGAAAAGGAGAGGAGGATCTATATGTACAAAACTATTTGTAGCATCTCTGTTCTCAGAGGAAAAAAAGAATAAGAAATAGAGAGGATGCCCATCAATTGGGGAATACCTGAATAAATTGTGTTATTTGATTATCATGGAATATTATTATTCTCTAAGAAATGAGGAGCAGGATGCTCTCAGAAAAAAAACTTGGAAAGCCCTCCATGAATTCAAGCAAAGTGAAATGTACTATATACAAAGTAATAGCAATGTTCTGGGATAATCCGCTGTAAAGGGCTTTGCTATTCTCAACAGTACAGTGATCTACAACTACTTTGAAAGATTTATACTGAAAAGTCCTATCCATACCCAGAGAAGAAACTAATTGGGTCAGGTGAAGTATTTTTAGTGTCAAGAAAAGGTAATCATTTAAAACTAGTATAGGTTCACTCAGAACAGATCATGCATGGGAAAACTCATTTTCTTCTTTTGATAGGATTATTAGGCTAATGGTTCAGGATTTAGGTATGATATACCTAAATTTCAGAAACTTACCAGTCTTTTGGAAATTAATTAAATTAAATTTTTTAATTAAGAAAAGACTATTTTCTCTTCCTCGCAAAGACTTCCAAACACCTTGTGTGGACAATATTTAGGGATGTGAGTAAGATGGCAATTTACCTAGATTGTTTAGGAACTGGTAAAATGATCAGATCTAATGAATTGTTATTTATGGAGCAGGATTCATCTAGATGGATATCTTTAGCAAAGAATAAAAAAGATCTGTCCTTTGTCTTCTTTTTAAAATTTTTTTAAAATTTAGATGAAGTAATTTGTAGCAAAATTATGAGACTAGCAATTGATATGAACCTAGAGGAGTAACTACCATAATTTTTAGGATTCAAAATAGATTTTGCCAGATTAGAAAGAGGAGCCGAATAAAATGAAATTTAACCTGGATAAAGAAATCAACTGTTTAAGTAAAGGATAGGAAATGGCCAGACAATAGCCATCTTTCTGATGATCTTGGTCTTCTTTGAGAACAAAGGACAACCAACAATCTGTGAGTAGTAGTAACTACCCCACTGAGGACCCAACTAGCCAGCTCCATTTGGACAAGTTGGGTCTTTCCTTCTTTCCTTTCTTCCTTCCTTCCTTCCTTCCTTCCTTCCTTCCTTCCTTCCTTCCTTCCCTCCTTCTTCCCTACTTGCCTTCCTCCCTACCTTCCTTCCTTTCTTTCCTTTCTTCTTCCTTTCCTTTTTTTCTTTCTTACTTCCTTCTTTCCTTCCTTCTTCTCTCCCCCCTCTCCCTCTCTTTTTCTGTCACTTTTTTTTCTTCCTTCTTTCCTACCTTCCTTTCTTCTTTTCATCCATCCTTCCTTTCTTCCTTCCGCTTTCTGTCCAAATGAGAATCCATGCATTTACATGTCAGTTGTTTTCTCAAGTCTTTTTTTAATGAAGCACCCCACCTTTGTCATTTCTTACAATATAATAGTATTTCATGGCATTGCACAAGTTGTTTAGCCATTCTCCAGTTGATGGGCAGCCCCAAAGTTTCTACTTCTTTGCTACCACAAAAAGGGCTGCTATAAATATTTTTGCACATATTTTTCCTTTTTCTTTGATTACCTATAGTATAGAAGTGTAGACCTAGTAGTGATATTTCTGAGTCAAAGGATATGCATAATTTTATAGCTCTCTGGGCATAGTCTCAAATTGTTCTTCAAAATGATTAGGCTAGATTATTTCATACCACTAACATTCATCCACCAGGAAAACAGGGATACTAATACATTGTTGGTGGAATTGTGAATACATCCAACCATTCTGGAGAGCAATTTGGAACTATGCTCAAAAAGTTATCAAACTGTGCATACCCTTTGATCCAGCAGTGTTACTACTGGACTTATATCCCAAAGAGATCATAAAGAAGGGAAAGGGACCTGTATGTGCATGAATGTTTGTGACGGCCCTTTTTGTAGTGACTAGAAAATGGAAACTGAGTGGATGCCCATCAGTTGGAGAATGGCTGAATAAATTGTGGTATATGAATATTATGGAATATTATTGTTCTGTTAGAAATGACCAACAGGATGATTTCAGAAAGGCCTGGAGAGATTTACATGAACTGATGCTGAGTGAAACGAGCAGGGCCAAGAGATCATTATATACTTCAATAATAATACTAGATGATGACCACTTCTGATGGACCTGGCCATCCTCAGCAATGAGATCAACCAAATCATTTCCAAAGGAGCAGTAATGAACTGAGCCAGCTACACCCAGCGAAAGAACTCTGGGAGATGACTAAAAACCATTACATTGAATCCCCAATCCCTATATTTTTACCCACCTGTATTTTTTATTTCCTTCACAAGCTAATTGTACAATATTTCAGAGTCTGATTCTATTTGTACAGCAAAATAACGGTTTGATCATGAATACTTATTGTGTATCTAATTTATATTTTAATATATTTAACATCTACTGATCATCCTGCCATCTGGGGGAGGGAGTGGGGGGTAAGAGGGGAAAAGTTGGAACAAGAGGTTTAGCAATTGTCAATGCTGTAAAGTTACCCATACATATAACCTGTAAATAAAAGGCTATTAAATTAAAAAAAAAAAAAAACAAAGGCAAAAAACAAAACAAAACAAAACAGTCATCCACCAACAGTAATTAATGTACCTATTTTACCTCATTTCTTCCAGCAGTTGCCATTTTTCTTTTCTATCATGTTAAATAATCTGATCAGTGGAAGATAAACTCAGAATTTTTTAATTTCCATTTCTCTAATTATTAGTAATAGAGAGCATTTTACAGGGCTATTGGTGGCTTTGATTAATTCATCTGAAAACTGCCTATTCATATCCTTTCAACATTTATTAATTGAAGAATGGAATTACTTGATGTTTGGTTCTGTTATCCATATATTTGAAAATGAGATCTTTATCAGAGAAACTTGCTGCAAAAAAAATTAATTTCTTATTTTTGGTTGCATTTGGTTTTGTTTATACAAATAACTTTTTAATTTTAGATAATCAAAATTATTCATTTCAACATCTAGGAAACCCTCCATAGTTTGGTTATATAATCTTCTTCTATTCTTAGATCCAACAGGTTATTTTTTCCATGCTCCTCTAATTTGCTTATGACATCAAACTTTATGTCTAAATCATGTACCCATTTTGAGCTTATGTTGATATACTATGTGAGATGGTGGTCAATATTTCTTTCTGACAGATTATTTTCTAGTTTTCATAGTAGTTTTTGTCAAATAGTAAGTTTTGTCTCTGTAACTGGAATCATTGCATTTATCTAGGTTACTGGGTTATATTTGCTTCTGAATATTGTGTATCTAATCCATTCCTTTGATTAACACACTCTTTTATACAGCATCAAATTATTTTGGTAATTACTATTACTATCAGTTTGAGATCTTTAACTTATAGCTCTTTCTGCCATATTTTTTTCCTTGATTCCCTAAATATTCTTGATGTTTTATTCCTCTAAATGAATTTTATTTTTTGAGATGGAAATTCTTTGGTAGTTTGATTAGTATGACATGCAATAAGTAAATTAATTTAGATTGTATAGTCATTTTTTAATTACATTTGCTCAACCTCTGCATGAGCCATTAATATTCGTTATTAATTTATTTATTGTTTATTATTATTAATATGTATTTCTCCAACTATTTGCATCTTTATGTGGGTGAAGTGTTTTGTAATTATGTTCATATAGTCCCTAGATTTGTCTTGGCAGATAGACACCCAACTATTCTATAATGTCTGCAGTTATTTTAAATGAATGTCTCTTCCTGCTAGATTTTATTTTTAATACATAGAAATATTGATGATTTGTGAGTTTCTTTTATATCCTGTGACTTGCTTAAAGTTGTTAATTATTTCAGTGACTTTCTTTTAATGATTCTTTAGGGTTTTCTAAATAAATACACTATCTGAAAAAGATGATAGTTTTATTTATTCATTGACTATGCTTAATCATTAATTTCTTTTTTATTATTTTATTGCTATAGCTAGCATTTTAATGCCAATATTGAATAAAAATGATGATGGTGGTGATGGTAGTGATTATAGACATTCTTGCTTCACCTCTAACCTTTTAGATAGTCTTCTAATTTATCGTCATCACAAATAATGTTTGCTATTGGTTTTAGATAAATACTACTTATCATTATAAGAAAAAATGATATTTATTCCTGTGTTTTCTAGCATTCTTACAAGGAGTAGTGTGTTTTGTCAATTTCTTTTTCTGCACTTTGATATAATTATATGATTTTTGTTGTTTTTGTTAATTGTTTAATTGTTTGGTCAATTATACTAGATGATTTTTTTCTGATATTGAAACAGTTCTGAATTCTACATATAAATTCAGTCTGGCCATAGTATATGATCTCTGTGATATATTGCTATACTCTCCTTGCTAGAATTTTATTTAAAATTTTTGCATCGATGCTCATTAGAGATATCAGCCTGTGAGTTTTTTCTTTGTTTTTGCTCTCCTTGATTTAGGTACCAAAATATATTTGTATCACTGAGGAATCTGGTAAGTCTCTTTTACTCATTTTGTTAAAAAAAAAAAAGTTTGCATAAAATTGTAATTAATTGTTCTTTAGATTTTTAGTAGAATTCATTTGCATGTCCATTTTATCAAGGATCTTTTTTCCCCTTTGGGAATTCATTGATGACTTGATTTATTTAATATCTTTTTCTAAGATATAAGTATTCAGTTTTCTCTTCTGTGAATCTGACTAAATTACATTTTTCTAACTATGCATTCATTTCATTCAGATTGTCAATATTACTGATATGTAGTTGAGCAAAATACCTCCTAACATTAATTTCATTTTCTCTGATGGTACATTTATCCTTTTCATTTTTGATACCTATAATTTGATTTTCTTCTTACTTTTTCTTTAAATCAGCCAGAGGTTTATCTATTGTATTTTTTTCATAAAACTATCTTTTAATTTATTTATTCATTAAATTTTAAAAAATTTCTATATTTTAATCCCTTCTTTGATTTCAAGATTTCTATTTTGTTATTTAATTGTGGGGAATCTTAATTTGTTCTTTTTCTAGATTTTGTTTAAATTTTATGTTCAGTTTGTTGATTTGTTCTTTCTCTACTTTATTGATGTAAACATTTGAAGATATGAATTTTTTCTGAGTACATCCCATAAATGCTTGCATCCCATAAATATTGGTTTGTTGTCTCATGGTTGTCATAATCTTTAATAAACTACTTGATTGTTTAAATAATTAATCCTTGCATTAGATTTTTTCATTGTCAGTTGATTTTTAATCTATACTTCAAAGGATTTTCAGTTACTGTAATTTTTATTGCATTAAAAGATTATATTTGCTATTTCTGCTTATATACATTTGTGAGGTTTTATTCCCTAATACCTGGTCAATTTTTGTGATATTGCCATGTACTATTGAACAAAATAGCAAAATGAGCAAAAGATATACTCCTTTCTATTCCCATTCAATTTTTTCTACATATCTCAGTTTTCTAAAAATTCTTTTTATCTTCTTTCTTTTTTATTTTATGGTTAGATTTAGCTAGTTCTGAGAAAGACAAATTTAGGTACCTCTCTAGTATGGTTTTACTGTCTATTTCCTTCTGTAATTCATTTAAGTTTCCCCTTAAAAATATAGATGCTATATTATTTGATGTATACATGTTTAATATTTATATTAATTTGTTGTCTATGGTATTTTATCATAAATGTTTTCCTGGTTATCTTTAGATTAGGTCTATTTTTAGTTTTGTTTTGTCTGAGATCATGATTGATACTTCTGCTTTTTTTTTTCCTTTTTTCCTTCTGATGAAGCCTAATATATTCTGTTGCAACCCCTTATTTTAACTCTGTGTCTTTCTGTTTCAAGTATGTCTCTTGCATACAACATATTATTGGATTCTCTTTTTTTCAATCCATTCTGATATCCTCTTTGGTTTTGTGGGTTAGTTCATTCCATTTACATTCACTGTTATAGTTACTAGTTCTGTTATGTCCCTAAATCTTGTTCCCTTTTGTTTACTTTAGTTTTTATTCCTTTCTTAAAAGTCTTTTTTTGCTTCTGACTACTACCTCCCTAATATTTTTCTTTGAAACTTTTCCTTGTAGATGTTTTCAAATCATTGTCTTCTGAATCTGTGTCTTGTGTCTTCTATCACCTTAGTAAATGTTTATGGCTTTGTGTTTTGTTATTGTCATTGTTGTTTGCTCATTTTCCCAGCCTATTTCTTGACTTTGTACTTTTTGTTAGAGTTGAGCTTTGCTCATTTTCTCATTTCTGGTGTGGGAGATTGAGTGAGAATGATTGGTTTAGGATTAGGCTCTTATGCCCTGCTCTTTTCATAGCTAGCCAAAGGACTTTAAGTTTTTTGTGTTTCTAAAACGGTATGATACAGGTATAATCTGGCTATCACTTTCCTGTTAGGGATCTCTTCCTTACTTAGGTAGGGCCCTTGCTCCTTCATGGCAGCAACTGCTCCTTTCTACCCTGGACCTGTGACCCAGAACTGGATGTTGGGCAACGGAGCTTCCAAATGACATCAAGTCCTGTGTGTGCTAGCATAGGTTGACTATCCAATCCATGAATCATAATCCACAATCAGATTCACCTCCTGGAGGAGGCACCTGCAGGAATCAGACAAATCACAATTTCTTCCCTTTCCACCCCAAATTTCAGTTCACACAAGATTCCAACTGCAAGCTACCAAAGCATAAATGACTGAGCCAAGACTAATTCTAAAGGATGAAATTGTCACCAGATAGCCAATTGTATGGGAAGTGTGGATGGAACATCTGAGAGAACCTGGCTGCATTTCTTTGCTTACGCTGGAGAGGAAATAGACTCTAAATGACTCAGAACTTCAGAGGCCCAACAGACTTCATGTCATAGAAGTGATTTCTAGAGTTCAGGAGAGTAGTGAACTATAAGCATTCTGTAGATGTTTATGTCTTATTATTAATTGTATTCTCTAATAAATAAGTGTTCATTTATTCTATGCTAAGAATAAAAATATCCTGTCCAGCATCTCCATATATATATATCTGATTTCAGGAAAAAAACAAACATAGATGTTACCAAAGCCATACTACTAATATTCTTTGAAATACTAGTTAATTTAGATTGGGTAGATCCAAAACTCCATAAAGTCCATGGGACAAATGTCCAAGTGACATTACCCAAAAGAATTGAGGCATAAATAGTGGCTTATTCTTTAGTAATCATGGAGATCACAATACTGATTTTGCATTTCCATCAAGTTCTACATAAATCACTAAGGTAAACCAAGGACTCCTCATTGGATGGGATCACTTGATGATTTTTTTTAAAAAATCTTATTTGAGAAGGTAAGATTTAATATGATTATTGTGGCCTATTTCCCATCTCTTTCCCCACCCACTAATTTTTTGGGGGAGATCAGCAAACACCAAAGACATCCAAAGGGTATCAAAAATAACAATGCAATGACAAGGCCCTTCACATTTATTAACTAAATATTTGCTAAACTCTTCATCCATTTAGATGTAAAACTACATACAGAACCAAAATTAGCCATGCCAAATTTGCTTATGTGGAATGATTTAAGAAATATCAGAAAGACTCCCTAATATTTGTCATAATTTTTGAGTTTTACAAGTAGCTATTCTAGTCATTTCTTTTAGTGGTCTCAGTGGAATTGTTCTCTAGAGATTTCCTCTTTGGTATCCAAATATTTCTGAGTGATAATATCTTGTGCTATATTATTGGTTATTACTACTTAAGTGTATATTGATATATCATATGATTTCCTCCTAAAACACCTACCTGGAAGGGGACAATGGTAATAGGAGTTTAGGTAAGAAATAGAAGATTAGGGTAAATCTGGAGAGAAGGATAGAAAGTCCCAATTTTGAACTTTCAAACATTTCCAGAAAAGAAAGTCAGGCTGCTGCCATAGAATGGATACTCTGTCTTTATTTTTAGGGGTGGCAAAAGAGGACCCAAACAGGAAACAGAAAGAGACTCTGGGAAAGCACAGAGGACAAACTTTTTCCAATTCCACAAGTTTACCCAAGGTTGGCCCTATATGGAGGTGTTTCATTTAGAAAGCTTTTCCACTAGAGAGGATCGTAGGAGGTAATTTGATCCAAAGGGCACTTCAACCACAAGATGCTTGACTTTCCACCTGACTGGTTCCTAATATTCAGGCTGAATATCTGCCCGGCTCCTGCAGCTCTTAGACTGCTTTCTTTCACAAGATTCTCAAAACTCTGGTAAGCTTGGGATTGGGCTCTTCGCCAGTTACCAAAGTGTTTGCACCAACCAGCATTATGTGTCAGGTTTCTCTAAAGCAAATGAAAGAAATCTAGACAGATGGAGTTGGCAGGAGATTGGTAGGCAAGGCAATGTACTACAGACAGTCATAAGAGGATCCTGAATGCTGTCACTGATTAGAAAAGGCCAAAAACCCTCAACAGAAAAAAAAAATGTGATTTACAGCTCTAATAATTTATACATAAGCTAACTTTCTCTGAGTAATTGGAGATTATTATCCAGCTAATTACAGTACATGTTATTAAAGAATCTGGAATTCATTACCCAAATCTAGGTAATTATACTGGCACGTGCTATGAAAAAAAATATTTGATGGTGAAAAAGGGACACAACTTGCCATAATGATGAACTGCCTTTTTTGTTTTATTTTGTTTTCAAACTCTTCCCCCCCCACACACAATTCCATTTAGTTTAATGGGTCAGATATATATATAAGCAGGTGAGTTTAATTGATTAAACAAGAAGCCCAACAAGGGAAATGTTCCCATGATTTATGTCAAGTAGGTTTCCATCCATGGGAATCATCAAATGATAGTCCACTCCACTCCCTAAGAGAGCTCTCTCACATCATAGTCAGAATTTTATTTTATGCAAAGAATCGTACATTTGGAGATAGAAGAGAACTTAGAGGACATCAAATCCAACCATCTCCTTTTTAAAAGGAGAGAAAGTTTGGCTTAGAAATTTTATTGACAGGCCCAAGGTCACACAACTCAAAAGTGTCTAATATAGTATTTTGACTCCAGTCTCTTGATTCCAAGACTAAATCTCCAGCCACTGACCTACCTAGAAAGTTCTAAAAATCACTTGATTATCACTTGAAATGAAAGAGGGTACTCAGGATAAAAGGAATAAGAATAATGACAGCTACTCATATGGGAAATATTAGAAGTTATTTCACTTCCCTACAGGTCTAGTCTGTATCATCAAAACCTCCTGCCTCTGTTGGATTGTCACATGTTCTCTCAATAAACCCAGAGATCTTCTTGTGAGCTAAATTAGTTCACCTATGTATTTCCCCTTCTTTGTTCGAAGTAGGTACCAGAAATATGCATCTAAAGCAACATAGCTTAGGAGGGGGAAAGGTGCACTAAAGGTGAGAAAAAAACAAAACCCCTCCTACAAGGAGGAGTAAATTGCTGGCAAATGGCCCATTTTTTCCCCTTGAACTGTTAGACTGGGAAGATAAGATGGTCTGCTTATCTACAAGAGTCCCAACTGCAAAAGTAATTTCCCAGTCTAATGCAGACTGGACTGACACCTGCCTTGACTCCCAAGGACAAAGAGGGAATCCATTTTGGGATGCAAACAACAAATTATGAAACCTGGAGAATAGGTTTCATCTTTGACCCATTCCAGGGCCCCTCCATGCAACTCAAAAAGACAAGTTTATGGAACTCTTTTGCATTCCTCAACATAATCTCAGGTCTTTTCTGTCTTTATATCCAATGATCCCATGTCAGTTTGTGGGTCTATAGAAGAGAGAAAGAAAACAGAACTAGAGAATCAGGGAATTTTGGCATAATTCATGTGGCCGACTAAATATCAAGTTCTTTGAATGTCTGACCTATTCAAATTTTAATTCAAATTATATTATATTGGAAAACTGCCCAGAATGTGGGTTTTCTATCTTCCTAATACAGAATGGGATTAGAAATAACTTTTTTGCCCCTGAAATATACATTTTCACTATAAAATATATAGTTCCAAGTAAAGTACCGGCAATAAGAATACTGGGCTATTCTTAGTCTCCCAGGTCTGTATCTAAATAGCTATCCTTGATTGGTAAATTAACAAATGGAGAGAAGGAATAGTTGATAAAGTAAAAAACCAGTTGACTGACTGAATGGATGGATGGATGGGTGGGTGAATGGATAAGTGAGTTTGTGAGTGAATGCAATAATTAATGAGAGTTAAGGGGCAGGCACTGTGCTAAGTGATGAGGATGCAAATTCAAAAAAAGCAAGATAGTTTTTAACTATATGGAGCTTACTTTTTCATCAAAGACAAACAAGATATGGTATTAGTAATTAACAATAGTATGTCTTAGTCTAGGAAAACATAGGGATTATAAGCAGAGTCACAAGAAAATAATTAATACTTCTCCTAAGATGTTAGAATTTATTTGATACTATCCCAAAAGTTAAAGTGTGTGTGTGTTGAGGGAAAGCATTTGGTTGTTCTAGATCTAGATAGATATGGTAAACTCTCACAAATCAAAATCTCAAAAGCCCCAGGAGAAAATTGTTTACAATAGTATGATATGAAGATGACCAGGGGAAAGCAAAATGTCAGTCTTAGAATAGCCTCATTTAAACTATATAATTCACATTGACAAGGAACATAGAATTAGAGCTAGAAGGGATTTTAGAGACCAACCTAAATTATACATTTTGCAGATGAGAAAACTGAGGCAGAGAGTGATTAAGTGACTTGCCCAGGGTCACACAGCTTTTAAATATCTTTAATATCTTTATCTTTAAATATAAATTTCAACCCAAGTCTTCCTCCCTCTAGGTCCAACACTCTCTCTACTGTACCTCCTAGCAAGAGATTTGCAGTTTCATACACTGTAACTACTACTCCCCAGGAAGAGAAGAACTACTTTAGTGAGATTAGATTCCCGGGTGAGGAGGGTTATGGTGAATC
Organism: Sarcophilus harrisii; assembly: GCF_902635505.1. NCBI lineage: Eukaryota > Metazoa > Chordata > Mammalia > Dasyuromorphia > Dasyuridae > Sarcophilus > Sarcophilus harrisii. Next base: position 484,787,492 of record NC_045428.1, on the reverse strand, counting down.
TGGAGGGAAGCCTTGTTTATCTCCCTCCAAACTAGATAATCAAACTAAAACATTTCTAGAGGGTGGATTTAATCCCCTGCAACTCTAGGGGACCAGTCAGCAAGGGCATATTTTTGCTTCTAGGAGTTACATTAATCAATCAGCTGGAATGAAATACATTTACTCAGCAATTGGCTTTCTTCCAGGAAGAGCCATTTCCCCAAATAAATAAATAAATAATCTCCAATGAACTCTTAAATCCTTCAAATGAACAAGTCAGCAAGTGATTTTTAAGTGACTACTCTGCCCTACCATAACATCCTCACTTTTCTCTTATGCCTATTGATTCTTTAAGACCCTAATCAAGTCCATCCTTCTGTAAGAATCTCAGCCTCATCCATTACTCCTCTCTTGGTACTCTGACAATACTTTATTCTGTACTGCAGTATTTATCTCTGACACATATTGTCTTGTATTGTTTCTCTTGTTTTTCTCCTAGAAGGTTAGCAAAATGTCTCATATTTCTTTTGGCTCTCCCCCAGCTATCTAGTACTGTGCTGAGTACACAATGGCTGCTCCAGAAATTAGTTGTTGACTGATTAGAAGACAAAAATCTCTGCCCTGGAGAAACTTCCAATATACTTACCTTCTTGAGCTCCTTTTCTATTTACTTCTGGAGCAATGGTTGCTTGTAATTGTTTTGGAAACAAACTGGCTTCTTTCCTCACCATACTACTGGCATACCTCTCCCTGAATGCATGAATGAATGAAAAATGTGTATATGCAAGACTGGTACTTAGTCCTAGAAGTACAAATACAAATGTAAGGCAGTCCCTATTCCTCAAGAGATTTCCATTCTAAACCCTGAGATGCCACTTGTAGGGGAATAGTAGCTAAAGAAGGAAATTGTGGTCTAGGAAGTCACAAAAATGGTTAATAGAATAATTGGGCAGCAATTCTTTAACATACTCTTTCCAGAGGCAAGAATAGTGAAGATTTAATATCAGTTCTTGCATCAAAGAAGAGGGGGGAAAAGAAAATACACAATCTGCTACAAAGCACAGAGGCTCACCTCCTCCCAAACATGGAATCTGGTGCATTGATATGGAGAGTAGAGTAACAATGATAGGGTGGGAAAGGATCTCATTCTTTTTCATAAGTCCAATGCCCTTTTTTCTGTAATCATCTTATTTGACCTTATTAAAGCATTTGACGAAGTAAACCCTTTATTCCTAATACCCTTTCTTTCTTTGGCATTCATAGTACTCTTCATACTCTTATGATTTTTTCCTCTCTCTCTGATAATTTTTTTTGTCTTTTTTTGCTGCCTCTATTTTCCTCCTACTAACTAATGATGGGTGTACCTCAAGACTGTATTCCTATCTCATCTCTCCTTTTACATTTTCTTTCTTGGTAATCTGATTCACCCAGCTTGGCTTTTACTATTATTAATGTTACAACTTCAATGCCAACCTCTTTCAAGAACATTCATTTTTTCAGCCATGTCTGTCTGGACCTGGAAGTAATAATTAGCATATCCAAAATAGCCATGCTTTCCCTAAAACCTCCCTTTCCTCTCAATTTCCTTGTTTCTACTGATGGTACTACCATTCCCATCCATTTCCAATCTACCCAAGTTCATAAGGTGAGAGTTGTCTATCTCTGACTTGATCTCAGCTGATTCTTCAATACCTCTTCATATGACTTTTCAATATCTTTCATATCTTTCTCCTCCTCTCAGTCCCAACTGAAATTATGGGTTTTTTTCAGGTCTTCGCCTTATTTTGCCTAGACTATTTTAATACCTCTTACCCCTTCTTCCTACTTCCAATATATTCTCTCTCCAATTCATCCTTCATACTGCTGCCCACATTATCTTCCTGACACTCTTTTGATTATGTAACTGCACTCTTAAACCTTCACTGTCTCTCTATTGCCTACCAAATAAAGTGTAGACTTCTGAAATTAGTTATTTCTTGTTCTCTACAATTTGATTTCAACATTAACTCATACTATTCCCTTTCCTTGGTCTTACATTCCAGCCAAATGAGAATATTTTCTGTTCCATGTTCACATCTTCTCTCATCTGTGACTTTGTTTATACCATCCTCTACACATGAAATATCATTGCTGTCACCATCTGTATTTGTTGATGTTCCTCTCTTCATTCAAGATCCAATTATGGTGACATTAATTTTTTAAACCTTCCCTGATTTCTCCTAGAAAAATTTAAATTTCTTCATATTTCTTAAAGTAAATAATATAAGAATTTTTGTCATTTCCTTTTAATTTTTATTAGTCTCCCTTGTTATTTTGTAGAGGATGTTATTTTTATGTACATTTCAAGGGAAGAAGTTCTGTACTCCTTATCTACCTCAATTAATCAAAATAAGGCCATGATGAAATTTTAATGTGTAAATAAGATGAACAAATTCCATGATTTTTTTATAAGAAAGCTTCTTTGAGTCACAGAATCTAATCAATCAATCAAGCCAGCTATTTGTTACAATGGATAAAAAGCTGTAGTTGAAGTGAAGAAGACGAGTACAAATTCTGCTTTAGACATTTAATATGTATGATTCTGGACAAGTCACTTAAACTAGATCAAATTCTATCTCATCTGTAAAATGGAAATAGTTGTGGCACATACATCACAAAGTATCAAATATGATAACATGGAAAAGGCTATACAAGTTATAGGTATTATTGTTACTATTCCCATTAAGTGGTTGGAGGATATAATTTCAAAATAGTAAATATTAAAGAATTTTCCTACAAAATCCACTACGATGTGTAAATAAACCCTTAATCAATTTAAGAGAAGTATATTATCTTGGACATGGGCTGAAAAGCCACTGACCCTATCTAGGAAATACCTTGTGATTGATGGAGAGAATCAATCATGCCCCTAGGCTTAAGTGTAAAAACAATAAGCCAATTTGGGAATTGAGCCAGTTCAAAAGGGAAGACTACCAGTTCTGAGACCATCAGTTCAGGGAAATAGGAAAAGAAAAAAAACAATTCTCTGAGAGTGCATTGCTCTAGGGGATTGGAGAAAGGGATCTTTTGAACTTTTTTCTCATTATTCAACTCATTCATCAGGGCATCAGAGAAAGTGGACCAGTAGGAAATAATATATCTAGCCAGGAGCAGACCCTACTAAGCACAAGATGGTAAAGAAAAATATCAGAGATGCTGCCTCCAAGGGGAACTCCATGAAAAGTCTATGTTTAAAAAAAAAAAAAAAGGACTTCTAAACTTTGAAGAACCAGAAATTGTGATATACTCCTTTGCTATATATGTTCCCTCAGCTCCTTGCTATCATTTCTCCTATTTGAGCCAACCTTCCCTACACATCCTATGTTTATTTTGGGGAAAGTGCATATCAGGATTTAAAGGGCAATGTTTTCTACCAAATGTCCATACTATTCTATTTGACTAAATGTCTTCAATAAAATCTAATTTAAACTAATGCTTATTGTAAATAGGCACCACACTAGGAGGGACTTTTAAGCTACTCTAATAAGAGTAGTCATCCATAGACTTATCCCTAGAATCCAAGGATAACAGCCATTTCCTGGGAGCCCAAGCTGATAATGCAAAAGCAGGTTGAAGAAAGTAGTACTGGAGAGAATTTTACATACATTGTAAATTTCTTGTGACAAAGGCTGTGTCATCCATATCAAGTACTTAAAAAATGTTTGTAGAATGAATTAATAAATGAATGCGACAATTAGTGGGTTGTTGGCATTTTTCTGATAACCAATCTTTTTTACATCTAAAAGGTTTAAATCTTAAAGTAAAATAATTAAAATAACCAGTCCTCATCTTCATTCAAATCCACAGTCTTTCTACATATGTCTCTTCATACAATAAAGTATTTCACTCTGTCTTTTCCCTAAATGGGCATCAAACAGCTAGCAGAGCTGTACTTCTTAGTTAGGAAAAAATATAAAATTTTAAATAGGAATAATTTTTTCATCCCTATAATCTGAAACAAACTTCCCCTGCAGGCTCTTTGTCAGTGCTTCCTTCCACCCAAGCTGAATCCACTACCCTTATTTCCACAACTAGAACACAGCTTTATGGCAACGAAGCATATAGACACTTCTCTGGAACAAATTGCTCCTATTTTATAGAGTACTTTGCAATCTGCAAATCGCCTGCCACATCATGATCCTGTGAGAGGTAAGTAATACAAAAATTCTTATGCCCATTTTAAAGTACAGATTAGAAAACCAAAGTTTCCGGAAATTCAATCGCATTGAAGATTTGAATCACTGTCCTCCGATTCCAAGTCTAATGCTCTTTCCTACTATATCACATTGCCTGTTCAAGCTGACTCACTTAAATTCAATTAATCTAAATTAACCTCTTCTGCACAAAGTGCAATGCTTGATTCAGAAGATACAGACAAATACAAAATCATCCCTCATCTCAGGAAGTTTATATTTCACTGAAATTAACATAGGTTGGGCTAAATTATTAAAGAAACCCAAACAGAACTACTAATTTTCCCATTGGAATAATTCTGGGGTTCAAATTTATGCTTTCAGAACAATTCTGCACTTGCAAATGAAATCCCAGGAGGTCCTGAGAGGCTTGAAAAGCATTGGAGCACTTCACTTTCTTAGGAAGGTGGACATAAGCTACAAATATCAAGAACAGTGAGTTTATCTATATTCTTCTTACTTTCCCTTCAGCTTTCTTTCTGCTTTCTCTCCAGGACTGGAGATAGTAATGCCATCATAGTTGCATAACTCTGGTCCCTGGTGGATGATATTTTAGGAATAATAGAGATATGCAAATTCTTGTAGAATGATGGGAAGGATTTTCAAGATGAATATGTTTCCTACATTCACACACCCTTTTCTTTCCTGCACAGTTTATCACTAGTGCCAATTGAGGCTCTCCCTGAAGGTACTTGAAGGTGGGGGAAGAATACTTCCTTCCCTGCATTTTCTCCCTTCAACAAGCACCATTCTGGCAACTTATCTAAGTAATCCTTCAGATGAAGAGGACACAATTAACTACCCATGGTTGTTCTGCACCCAGATCAACCTGGAAAGCTAATTGCTAAATTTTCATAGGAAATGCTATGAATCAGGGCTTGATTTACTGTTTTGTGCATTGTCTAAAATTAAGAAAGCAATGATAATTGATGATAATACATATCTAACTTCAAAAAGTCATACAAAAAACAAAAACAAAAAAAAAGTTTTCTTTGGACAGCCTGGTTGTTAAACATTTACCAGCACACATGTGCCCCTTCAACCAGCCCTGAAGTGGCCTCTGACACAGAGTTGTTCCCTTCCTGGTATGACTTCACATTCTATAGGATTATCTGCTCCCTCCTACCCCTAACTTTTTCCATACTGCTTTTGATGATATTTCCAATCTAAAGTTATCACTTTCATCTCTGAAGTTCTAGATCATTTATTGTCCTTATCAATCATTTGAGTACTTAATTACTTTACATATGTGACTTCAATACAATAAACAATAACATTTTTCGTAACTGCTTCTTATGTCTCCCCATTTAAACTATAAGGTCCTAAAGGGCAGGACCATGTCTTGGATTGTGTATTGCCTCTATAAGTAACACAATTCTGGCCACATAAATACTCCTTAAGTGAATAAATGGATAAATTGAATGTGTGAAAAAGTTTGAAAATCAGCATATTTATTAAAGGCTGGCCATTAATGACAAAAGAGAATATTTCATGCACGTGAATATTTCACTAGAGCAAGATGTTACCATAAAGTCCCCTCTTCACTTTAAGGTGTAATTATCCATAAACAAGAGAAAAAAAAGACATTATGAAAAAATCCATTCTTGTCCCTCTTCCCACAACTCCTTTCAAATGTTTTATTATCCAGTAAGAGAACTATTTCCTAAGTAAGTCAGAATACATATCTGTGGACCAAATCTCTAGCACTGAGCCTCTAGAGAAAGATTCTCTGAGCCCTTAAGCATATCTACTGTGTGTTCCCCTGTGCTACCTACTTCCCATTTCTCGATGGGGACCTGAAGGCATCACAGAGAGAAAGTACAGTAATGAAATCTATTTGTAAATGTCTGACTTTATTAACGCTATAGCTACATAGCCCAAGGCCAAGTGTTTGTGGGTTTCTAAACAGAGTGACAGACCCTTGGTGAGTAATGCAAAAGATTAACCAAACTTCAAAAGAACAGCAGAAACACTAGACTGTACTTGAAAAATCTGATGTTTGGGGTGTATAAATACAGTCCAAGTTGAACATGTGACTTTATGGTTCCCTTCTGTCACCTCAATAAGAATCAGAGCCTGTCAATCCAAATTACAAGGGAACATTCCAACGCCTAGGGCTAGCTATTGTGCAACAAAATCTCTTCAGAGAACATGAATTAAATTTTAAAATGCAGAAACTACATGAACAGCAATTTCAAGAAGAAGAGATATGACTCTGATACAATAAACAAAAAAATCATAGATCAGTCATTGTTTCAATGTATGACAATATACAAATTCTTTCATCTGTTTGGGGCATAGTTTCCTCTTCTTTAAGAAAATAAAAGAACAAGATTATCCATTAGTCTATGAATTTAAAGAAAATTAAAAGATATTAATAAAAATACAATTATTTTTGTAAAGAACTTTTTTATCATTAAAAAAGTTTGAAACGATTAAAAGAATTGCTCTTTCTCCCAGAGACAACCTGCATTCTTGTTCCTGGATTCAGATTATCATTAATTTCTAATATGTGTCCAAGATAAAAGTTCTGATAGAATACCTAGCTACCTGGGTTATTCATCCAACTACTTATCCTAATCTGGGCAATAAATATTCTCTAACAACTTGTTTTTTTCCTGTGTGGATAATGGAGCCAAATCCTTTAAAATGACTATGTATATTTCAGAATGATGAAATCAGCACTTCATCTTGCAAACAACATCTGAAAGATATTATCAACTAAACAGAAAAGTCCTACTTGCACTCATTGATAGTTCTCTTCTGGGACAAAAGTGAACATATTTGAATAGACTGTGTCCCTGTTTTATGCTTTGCTTAACATTCATAATTAGACCATTGTGATAGACAGCTCTTCTCAGCATTACTGAGATCCAAGACTTGGGATCATCAATGCCATACACATCCAGAGAAAAAACTATGTAGACTGAATGTGGAAGCATACTATTTTAACTATGTTTTTTGTTTGCTTCCTCTTTCTTGGGATTTTTCTCTTTTGTTCTGATTTTTCTTTTACAATATGACAAATGTGGAAATATGTTTAAAATAATTGTATAAGTATAACTTTTATCAGATCACTTGCAGTCTTGGGGAGAAAGAAGGTAAGGAAGAGAAAAAAATTAAACTCAAAACTTTACAAAAATGAATGTTGAAAACTATCTTTAAACATAATTATAAAAATAAAATGTTATTGAAAATTTTAAAAATATTCATGATCAGAGTATCAAGCAAGAAATCATCTATGATTCTGACATATTCATAGAATACACCTTGGTGAAGAGGGAACCTTATGGTAACATCTTGTTCTAGTGAATCAAATGTTTCATACAATGAACAAATAATAATCATGAGATACTGAATACCCTGCAACTTTTGGTGAGTTGTTTGATCATGCAAAAGCTTACTCATTTCTTTCTTATATTTACATCTAGTATACCTCAATGTGTGTGTGTGTGTGTATGTGTGTAGATTATTCTCATAAATATTGTATAGGGGTATGAATTGGCAATTAGTGATAGTTTCTTTCTCTTTTTTTGACAAGAAGTTTCCAAACTTCAAAGTTCTTAAAATTGTATTAAATCCAGCACATACCCCCTCCAAATTCAGAATCACAGAATCATAGATTTTCATAATTGGAAGGAAATTCTGTGGCAACCCCCTTATTACAAAATATCAAACAAGTGATGACCAGCTTTACTTGAAAAGCGCCAATGAATAGAAACACATTACTACCTATTGAGATAACTTATTTCACTTTGGTATAACTTTGGGATTATTTGTTTTTCCTGACATCAAATCTAAATCTTCCTCTCTAACACTTGCATCATTACTCTAGTTCTGCCTATGGGACCAAACAGAGCAAGTCTAATCCTTTTTCCACATGACAGGCTCTTCAAATATTTTGAAACCATTATCAAGCACTATCTTAGTCTTCTGTTCTCCTCGGGTAAACATTCCTAATTCCTTCCATAACTTTTCATATGGCACATACTTGAAATCTTTCCCCATCATTCTAAGCTCACATAAAACCATCAACAAATCAATAGAATTTGAGTTCTACTAATCAACCACTTCTGAATTGATGTAATTGTAACATCATCTATGTTATACCCATTTATTTTCCTACTAGAACGGCATGAAATACTTTATTAAATATTTTTGCTAAAAATCTAATTAAACTACATCTACAGAATTCTGCTGACCTAACAGTTTATCAACCTTTTCCAAAAAAAAAGTTATAAGGAAAAAAAGTTAGCTTGGTATGACTTATCATTGATGGAGCTATAAAGGCTCTTCCTAGATTTTACTAATTCTTAAACTATATACTCTAGAATTTTTCTAGATACAATTCAGCTTATTAGATTATAGGTTGTATACTCTATTTTTTCCTTTCTTTGAAATCTGGGACATTTTTTTTCTTACAATCTCTTGGTCCTTCTTTTATTCTCCACAATCTTTTTAAAGTGCATCAGCATTCACATCTGCCTATTCTCTCAATACCCTGAAATATAATTCATCTGGTAGAGGGAATTTGAATTCATCACAGGCAACTAGGAGCTCTGATATTAACTCTTTAGTTATATAGTTAACTCTGTATTAGTCATGTTTGTCCTCACCATCTCAGTCCCAAGGTAAATCTCATTTGGCAGAGAAACAGAAGCAAAATAAACATTGGGAAGTGTGGCAAAATCTCTTGTCAATTATCATTATCCCATCTATTCTGCGTATCGATCTATCTTCTTTATTACAATATAGCTTTATATTTTTCTTAGTTTTCTTTACCATTTTCACATTTAGCACACCCGCTATTCTATGATACCATGGCACATTTTCTATGTATTTATCTTTACAGCTACTTTTGCTTCCAACTTCTGAACATCTTTAAAAATATAACAAAAATGAGTTCTTTGTATGCCCATATCATTATCTTCAGACAACAACATTTTCTGTTGTATTTTTTACTTGAGGTTTTTTCCCCTTGGGGTCTGCAGAATTAAGATTTTCTTATGCCCTCTGAGCTGACTTCCCCTGGAGAACTTTAATCCATAAGACTGTAGCTATCCTTCCTCTAAACTCTCTGAAATCTGTTCTCTTAAAATCTAGATTACAGGTTAATTATGTCTGGCTTCTCTAAACCATGTCACAACATGTAAGACAAAGTATTCACTTTCCTCCTCATTCACCAATTCTTCCCTATTGTGAAATAAGATCAAATATAGAATTTCCCCTTCTAAGGTCCTTTTGAAGGATGAAATTATCATTGAGATAAGTCAAGGGTTGACAGAGAGAAAGAGAGAGAGAGAAAGAGAGAGAGAGAGAGAGAGAGAGAGAGAGAGAGAGAGAGAGAGAGAGAGAGAGAAAATATCTGGATAAATTGAATCCTATCATTATTGTACTGTACCTCTGTGTGAAGTTTATGGTATTTCCCATATTATTCATATATTACTTCTTTCTGTTGGGATGATCTTTGAATTCATTCTGATGATGAAATTATTGCCGCTTCTCCTACCATTGATGTTCATCTACTTTTTTCCATCAGTTTTCTTTCCTCTGGTTCCTAGATTTTCTAAGATGAAAATTTTTTATTATAAAATACTACTGTGCAATACTATCTCCAGTTTTTATCTATTCCATTTCTTTTGAATTATGTCCCACTATTTAGAAGTATATTTGTCATGAGTCTCATCTTGTCAAGTGTTAATAATATCTCCTTGCATTAGTATATCTAGTTCATGTTGCTTTGTTGCTTAAAATTTAAAGTCATGGGCTTCACAACTATACAAAACTTCTTGATATTTGTTGTCTTTGAATATTTGGGTATCTCAAATATTACTCTTCTTCCCACTCTGAGTGACCTTCTTTAGTATCTAGCTTGGCAGACAATAGCAATTTTCTTCCAAAACTTTTTCAGCTTAAAACCCTTTTCTTTAGATTTATAAGAACTAAAATAATGTGTTATCAGCCCAAGTTAGGGATATTTTTCTTCCTGACTCTCCTCTCAATACTTTATTTTAAACTGCTTTCCAGAAATCTAAATTCAATCTCAGACGCCATCTCCTTAATCAGCTATTCACTTCCCAAATTTGGTCCAGTCTAGATGTTCCTCCCATCTTTGTTTCCTTCAAGATCATTTCCCCATCTTCAGGAAGTATATCCAGATATAAGATGTCAAATTTCAAACATCCTTGAAAAAAATCAGTAAATAAAAATATTTACACATTTTTCATTTTTTATTTGTTATCTCTTCCCAGATTACTTCCTAAATGACCTAGCAAAAACTTTCTTTCATTGAAACTCTTTCTGTAAACTATTATTTATTCCACTGCTGCTGTCTTGTGTATTAATGCTGTTTATAATTTTCCACTTTTCTCCTTAATAAGATTTTGTTGCACCTAGCTACCATATCTCTTCATTTGGCAAGGAGGTAAAATGTTTGCTGTTTTAGGTAGTTCCTAGGCCCTTTAATGTTTCTATTTGGGCAATTAATTCATATTGGCTTAACTCCTTTAGAAAATTGTTATAATCTCTACAAGTGCCTATTTCCCCTCAGATTTCCTATTCTGTCTCCTCAACAGATTGTTAAAATATGACAGTTCAGAGTTGTTGTTTTAATTGAAAACAACTTTCTCCATTTTTATTACAATTTTATTATTTCTATTTTATTTCTATTTATTATATATTAATATTGTTTATGTTTAGTATATATATTTTATTGTTAATTTTTATATTTTTTACACTTGATGCTTCTCCTTTGTGTCCATGCCTTTACATTAGTTGTCCTCTATAGCCAGAATATTCTCCTCCTTGTCTTTACCTCTTAGAACTCTTAGTTTCCCTCAAAGATTATTTCAAATGCCATCTTCTACCAAAGACCTTTTTCTAACTATATCTTCCCCTAATGGCTAGTGCTCTTCTTCCTTAAATTACTTTGTATTCATATTACATAAATACATATGCACGTATGTTAACACTGTCTACTCTGATAAGGTATAAATTATTATAACCTTTTTAGGGTATAAGGGCAGGGACTATATTACTTTTGACTTCCATTTAATTTCTAGAACCTAGGATCATCATCATCATCATCATCATCAATTGCTAACATTTACTAAGCACCTACTATGTGTACTCTTTACAAATATTTTCTCATTGGATATTCAAAATAGTACTAGGTAATAAGTGCTACTATTATCCTTATGAACTGATGGAGATAAAAGTTGTCACCTGCCCAAAGACAAACAACTATTAAGAAGCACCTGAAGCTGAATTTGAACTCAGGTCTTCCTGACTCCCTAGTGCTCTATTTGTGGCTCTATGCCACAAAATTAATATTGCATTTGCTGAATTGCTAATATTGCATTTGTCTGAAGATAATGATATGGACATACAAAAATGCAAATTAGTAGATGCTTAATAAATGTTGTTTAATTGATTAATGCATGTCAATGCGTGTCAGATAGAAGATTTAGGAATGATTCCTACATAAGTAACAAGTGCTACCTATTATAAGCAATCAGTTTCATCTTTTGTAATGCTATTTAGTACTTACTTTTTTATTACTTATTTTATTTATTTCTATCCTCTACCTCTCCACTATAAAGAATATCAATGTTGTTATGATTCATATTTTTCCATAGTCAATCTACACATTGGTCAATGGACAAAAATCTCACATTTTGAGCACTGGGTTAGGTAAATATTGACAAATATTTTAAATCTTTCTGCTTCATCACATTTTCTTCCTTTTTTTCCTGTCATTCTGCTACTATCACTAGAAAAAAAAAGTATGGTTATACTGGACTGAGGATAATCTTGGGGTTTTTTGGTTTGTATGGGGGGGAGTTGTTTGTTTTTTGTTTTTTGCTTTGTTGCATTCATTATCTTGGCTAAAGAAAGCATCATCTAGTGGCCAGCCAACTTATGATAGACATAAGTCACTGAAACTTGGGAGCTTGTCAGATAGCAAATCCAGTTTGTCACTAAGACCAAGCTCAAAGACTTTCTAGCCATATCCAATTTTCTTTCAGTGTGACTTTGGCAATCCAGGGGTCACCTTCATTCATGATGAGGTATCAGAAAAAAGACTTTTATGGATATACATTTATATAAATCTGACATGGCAGGAAAATTAGGACTATGAATCAGTACTAATAGTTCAAATTACCAAAGATCTTATTAATTATTCTTATCTTTAAAATGTTTGTTCTGTGCCAAAAGAATGTCTGGCTGCTGTTCAAATGCATAAATCTACATAAAAGAAAAATTACTTCAGTCTTCCTGTAAGTACAAAATGCTCTAATCCAAATACTCTCTGTGAGTCCCTTGAGAATTATATTCTTGAGATTTTCCCAGATACCATGTTAAGGAATACCAACTCATACTTTTGCTGAATATATTATATAGGGTTTTTCTCTTATGCATTATGTGACTAAATATGCATAATATACATATATATCTCAATAATTATATAATTATACAATATTGAATATATTTCTATCAGGTAATCATATAATATTGAATATATTATATCTATCTATCTATATGTGTTTCTATGTGCACATGTATTTAATACTTCCTGAAAATACCAATATGATTTATGGACCTTATTTCAAGCATTTCTATAGTTCAGAATATTTTCTTCACCTACCTAGCTATATCCTTCCTGTTTTTCAAATAAATTCTGAAAATCTTACATGTTCTATGATTCTCCCCCACTATTTGTTACTAGGCCATTTTAACAGATTTGGACCAGACCAAGGGCTTGTACAATTGTCCTTCTTGCCATCTGTTCTCTTACCCCTGCCCCTGACCACTAAGCTGCCTAGCCAATAGACTGGACGAGGACCACAGACTCCCAAGAGGAAAAATATGCAAGCAAAAATGGAGCTGGGACCTAGAGCTAAGGTGCCTTAACTGATCAATAGAGAGTGAATAAATAAACCACAATAGTACTCCTTCTATTCCTTCTTATTTTCCCTTATATGTTCACTACCCACAACCTGTTATTCAATATGGGTATGTCCCAGAGTTCTGGGACCCTCTTTTCTCACTGTACTCTCTTAGTAGACTCTTAGCTCCTTTGGTATCAACTATGCAAAAGACCCCAATTTACATATCTAATCACCATATTTTTCCTGAGCTCCAGCAACCCATATCTTCAACTGTCTTATTTTTGGCTACTCCCCTAGATTTTATTGGATAGAATGGATAGAATGCTAAATTTAGAATCAGAAAGACCTGAGTTCAAATTTTACCTTAACTATTTAGTATCTACATTGCCTTAAACAAATGATTTAACCTCTGTCTCCATGAATTTCTTCACCTGCAAAATGGGGTTAATAACAGCATCTACCTCTTAGAGTTATTATTAAATAAGATTTATATTTAAAAAGTCCTTTGAAAATCTTCAAGTACCATATTAATGCTATCTGCAATTATTACTAAAATTATATACCTTTGGAGTATATACTATGTACATACCTAAAATATTAATACTTTTTATATTGTTGTCATAGATACTTTTATTGTTTATGTGACTTCTTATCTGAGTCATTTTATCTAATGAAGCTACATTAGAAGAAAGCATTATAAATACTCCTCAATATGAGAACTTATTATTTTTTGCCTCTAAAATCAATTCTTCATCCCTTCAGTGGTATCTTTCCAAAACCAGATCCTTGAGTGTGGGTTAGTAACTTCATGCATCATTTAGCATCCTCCTTCATCTGTGAGTGCTACATGCTATTTTCAGGACTTGACTTTGTCCACTGATCTGGATTTTGTTATCTTCTTTTACCTAAGGGAGAAACCTTATTCCCTAGTGAATCCCACAGGGAAAGTTAGAACTTTTAGGGAAGATAAAATATACCATCATATTTTTATGCTACTGGGAATAAAGAATTGTGATGATGGAAAAAAGTAGTTATCAAAAAAACTTATACTATAGTTTGAAGCTAATGAAACTACAGATGCCCCAGGAGTGACAGTGGAGTATTTATATGTCTTAAACTGAAAGCTCCCATTTTTTTATTATACCTTTTCATTTACAAGATATATGCATGAGTAATTTTTCAGCATTGACAATGGCAAAACCTTTTGTTCCAATTTTTCCCTTCCTTTCTCCCACCCCTTCTCCCAGATGGCAGGTTGACCAATACATGTTAAATATGTTAAAGTATAAGTTAAATATAATATATGTATACATGTCCATACAGTTATTTAACTGTACAAAAAGAATCGGACTTTGAAATAGTGTACAATTAACCTGTGAAGGAAATCAAAAATGCAGGCGGACAAAAATAGAGGGATTGGGAATTCTATGTACTGGCTCAAACTCATCTCCCAGAGTTCTTTCACTGGATGTAGCTGGTTCAATTCATTGCTGCTCTATTGGAACTGATTTGGTTCATCTCATTGCTGAGGATGGACAGGTCCATCAGAATTGGTCATCATATAGTACTGTTGTTGAAGTATATAATGATCTTCTGATCCTGCTCATTTCACTCAGCATCAGTTCATGTAAATCTTTCCAGGCCTTTCTGAAATCATTCTGCTGGTCATTTCTTACAGAATATACACAATATATTCAGCCATTCTCCAATTGATAGGCATCCACTCAGTTTCCAGCTTCTGGCCACTACAAAGAGGGCTGCCACAAACATTCTTGCACATACAGGTCCCTTTCCCTTCTTTAAGATCTCTTTGGGATATAAGCCCAGTAGAAACACTGCTTGATCAAAGAGTATGCACAGTTTGATAACTTTTGGAGCACAATTCCAAATTGCTCTCTAGAATGGCTGGATGTATTCACAATTCCACCAACAATGTGTCAATGTCCCAGTTTTCCCACATGCCCTCCAACATTCCGCATTATCTTTCCCTGTCATTCTAGCCAATCTGACAGGTGTGTAGCAGTATCTCACAGTTGTCTTAATTTGCATTTCTCTGATTAATAATGATTTGGAGCATCTTTTCATATGGCTAGAAATAGTTTCAATTTCTTCATCTAAGAATTGTCTATTCATGTCTTTTGACTATTTATCAATTGGAAAATGGCTTGATTTCTTATAAATTAGAGTCAATTCTCTATATATTTTGGAAATGAGGCCTTTATCAGAATCTTTGACTGTTCCCAGTTTATTGCTTCCCTTCTAATCTTGTCTGCATTAGTTTTGTTTGTACAAAAACTTTTCAATTTGATATAATCAAAATTTTCTATGTTGTGATCAGTAATGATCTCTAGTTCTTCTTTGGACATAAATTCCTTCTTCTTTCACAGGTCTGAGAGGTGAACTATCCTATGTTCTTCTAATTTATTTATAATTTCATTCTTTATGCCTAGGACATGAACCCATTTTGACCTAATCTTGGTGTATGGTATTAAGTGTGGGTCAATGCCTACTTTCTGCCATACTAATTTCCAATTTTCCCAGCAATTTTTATCAAACAGTGAGTTCTTATCCCAAAATCTGGGGTCTTTGGATTTGTCAAACACTAGATTATTAAAGTTATTGACTATTTTCTCCTTTGACCCTAACCTATTCCACTGATCAACTAATCTATTTCATAGCCAGTTCCAAATGGTTTTGGTAACAGCTGTGAAAGCTCCCATTTAAGGATCTCATTTCTGCCATTTTCTTAATAGAGTTCTCAGAAAGGAATAGTGTAGAGTCAATATTGTTGGTAAGCATGAATATTCAAAGCCTTAGTCTTACTTGTATTTAATGATTACCATAGAAAAGCAAGTGCAACCCTTTTCTAGAAAAGATCTCAATTCTAGATGATGATTAAAGATGACATTTATGTAGCACTGTATATCTGTTATCTGGTTTCATTGTTATAAAAGCTTTATGATCAACAAAAACAGTGCAGACAAAATTAGAAGCAAAGCAATAAACTAGGGGAAATTTTTTTACATTCAAAGGTTCTGATAAAGGCCTTATTTTTAAATATATAGAGAATTTATAAGAATTTATAAATGTATAACAATACAAGCCAATCTCTAATTGATAAATGGTCAAAGGATATTAACTCAGTGAAACATATGACAACACATATGGACAATTCCAATCAATAGAATTGGTATTGGTCAAGTAAATTCTTAACATGGGTCTAGTTTTATGAGTGGGAGACACCTATGAAATAAAAAACAGTCTTGGCTTTGGTGTCCCACAAATCAGGGTCCAAATCCCAGATCTCTTCCTAACTCAGTGATCTTAGGCAAACCATTTTAGTATCTTCATGTGCCAAATTTACTTTACATTAAACAAGACTAAGAGTGCCTTATAACAGTGATATAATGGATAGAGCACTGGTTTGGAGTCAAGAAGACCTAGATTCAAATCTTGCCTCAGTTACTTACAGCTATGTAACTCTAGTCAAGTGACTTAAATCCATATGTTTCAGCTAGTGCATCTGTTAGATGTGAGGGTTGAACTAAATGATATCTACTTCTTTTCAAGCCCTAAATCTATGACCCTATGAGCCTACAAACTACTTTACAAGGCTGCTATGAGAAAATGCTTTGTAAATCTCAAAATGTAAGGGATGATGCAACACACACCTGAGAGATAGACAGAGACACAGAGACAGAAAGAAAAGAGATACTGAAACAGAGACAGACAAAAAGAGAGAAACAGAGACATTTAATCTAAAACTGAAAAAGAAATAATAACTGTTGCACTCACTTTCAAATTAAATAACAAATTTTAAAAAGGAAGTATACAAACGTACTATTCCCCCCCACACTTTTTATTCACTTAAAAAAAAAGTTAAACTATCTCAGGGGACAGAAGCAGCTATTTCCCTGAATTTGTTGACTCAGAGTCAAAGTCCTTTTCTCAATGATCTGTTTGATGTATAGGATGTTAAAGCAGAAGTATAATTTAATTGGTTTTATTGTCTGGCTAGAAGGGCAGGAAGGACAAAGAAACCTACAGACCCACTATTCTATCTTCCCATCATTAGTTTAGTCTTACTTTCAGGAGTTTGACTAGTCTCCTTTCATCTCTGTCCTTTTAAGACCTTATTAGTTACTTCCCAAGGAAAATCTGTAAATAGCAGCTAATTAATTTTTTAAAGTTTAAGAAATTCTCAAACACCCCCCCCCCGGCACTGGGGACAAAATTGGACAAGAAAATCTAAAAGCCTTCTTTAAAAAAGGAAATCATTAAAAAAAAACAATTATATACCAAATTTGAAATCCTGAAAATAAAAGGGGAGATAAATAAAATTGAACGTAAGAAAACTATTGAATTAATAAAATTGTTAGTTTTATGAAAAACAATAAAATAGATAAACCTTTAGTTAACTAGAAAAAGGAAAGGAAAAAATAAAATTTCTAGTATCTAGGTGAACTTTCCACCAATGAAAAGAAAATTAGAGCAATAATTAAGACTTAACTGTATACCTATAAATATGATAATCTAAGTGAAATGAAAGAATACTTACAAAAACGCAGATTGCCCAGATTGACAGAAGAGGAAATAAATAACTTAAATAGTCCCATTTTTAGAAAAAGAAGTTGAACAAAGCTGTTAATCAATTCCCAAAGAAAAAATCTCCAGGACCATATGGATTTACAAGTGAATTCTACCAAACATTTAAAGAACAATTGATTCCAATACTATGCAGACTATTTGGGAAAATAGGAAAAGAAGGAGTCCTACCAAATTCTTTTTATGACAAAGATATTGTGCTAATACCAACACCAGGTAGAGTCAAAACAGAGAAAGAAAATTAAAGACCAATTTCCCCAATGAATGTTGATGCAAAAAATCTTAAATAAAATGTTAGCAAAAAGATTATAGCAAGTTATCACCAGGATAATATACAATGATTTATATACCAAAAATTGCAGATTTATGCCTGAAATGCAAGGCTGTTCCACTATTAGAAAAATTATTAGTATGACTGACTATATCAATAACCAAACTAACAGAAATCATATGATTATCTCAATAGATGCAAAAAAAAAAAAAAGCATTTGACAAAACAAAACATTCATTCCTACTAAAAAAAAAAAACCACTAGAGTATAGGAATAAAGTTTTCTTTAAAATAATCAGTAGCACCTATCTAAAACCATCACCAAGCATCATATATAATGGGGATAATTCCAATACAATCAGGGGTGGAAAAGGTTACCTACTATCACCATTACTATTAATATTGTATTAGAAATGTTAACTTTAGCAATAAGAGAAGAAAAAGAAATTAAAGGAATTAGAGTAGATAATGCGAAGACCAAATTATCACTCTTTGCAGATGATATGATGGTATCCTTAGAGAATCCTAATCAACTAAAAAGCTTCTAAAAACAATCCACAACTTTAGCAAAGTTGCAGGATGCAAAATAAATCCACAAAATCATCAGCATTTCTATATGTTATCAACAAAGTCCAGCAGCAAGAGATATAAAGAGAAATTCCATTTAAAATAACTGCAGATAATATAATATACTTGGGAGTCTACCTGCCAAGATAAAGTCAGGAACTATATGAACACAACTTCAAAACACTTTCTACACAAATAAAATCAGATCCAAACAATTAGAAGAAGATCAAGTTCTCATGAATAGACCAAGTTAATATAACAAAAATGACAATGCTATCTAAATTAATGTACTTATGCAGTGCCATACCAATCAAACTGCCAAGAAACTATTTTACAAAGCTAGAAAAAATAATAACAAAGTTCATCTGAAAGAATAAAAAGTCATGGATTTCAATGGAATTAATGAAAAAAAATGCAAATGAAAGGTGGCTTCGTTGTACCAGACCAAAAATTATAAAGCAGTGGTCATCAAAACTATTTGGTAATGACCAGGAAATATAGTATTTTACCAGTGGAATACATTAGGTTCACAAGACACAATAGTCAATGACTATAGTACTCTAGTGTTTGATAAACTCAAAGACTCCAGTTTCTGGGATAAGAACTTACTATTTGAAAAAAAAATTGCTGGGAAAATTGGAAAATAGTATGGCAGAAACTAAGCATCAACCAACACCCAATACCCTATGGCAAGATAAAGTTAAAATGATTTAGATATAAAGAGTGATACTACAGCAAAGTAGAAGAACAGAAGAGAGTTTACCTCTCAGATTTGTGGAGAAGGAAGGAATTTATGGTCAAAGAAGCACTAGAGTACAGTTTGAAATGCAAAATTGTATAATTTTGATTATATTAAATTAAAATGGTTTTGTACAAACAAAATCAATGTAGACAATATTAAAAAGAAAGCAGAAAACTAAGAAAAAAATCTTTATATCCAAGGGTTCTGATAAAGGCCTCATTTCTAAACTATATAGAGAATTGACTCAAATTTATAAGAATACAAGCCATTCTCCAAATGATAAATAGTCAAAGGATATGAATAGATAATTTTCAGATGAAGAAATTAAAACCATTTCTAGTCATAGGAAAAAATGCTCTAAATCACTATTGATCAGAGAAATGCAAATTAAGACAACTCTGAGGAATCACTATATACCTCTCAGATTGGCTAAGATGACAGGAAAAGATAATGAAGACTGCAAGAGTGAATGTTGAAAACTGTCTTTGCATATATTTTGAAAATAAAAAGCTATTAATTAAAAAAGAGAGAGAGGTAATCAGCCATCAGATTGTTGTATAAATGATATATGGGAAAATTGGGACACTAATACATTGTTGGTGGAGTTGTAAACTAATCTACTCATTCTGGAGAGCAATTTGGAACTATGCCCAAAGAGCATACTTTACTGGGCTATATCCCAAAGAGATCATAAAAAAGGGAAAAGGACACATGTACAAAAATACTCATAGCAGCCCTTTTTGTAGTGGCAAGGAACTGAAAACTGAGAGATTGCCCATCAACTGGAGAATGGCTCATTAAGTTATGGTATATGAATGATATGGAAAATGATTGTTCTATAAGAAATGATCAGCAGGATGATTTCGGAAAGGTCTAGAGAGACTTGCATGAACTGATGCTGAGTGAAATAAGCAGAATCAAGCAAGATTATATGATGATCAATTCTGATGGACATGGTTCTTTTCAACAGCAAGGTGGTTCAAGCCAGTTCCAATGGTCTTGTGATGAAGTCATTGTGATGAAGAAAGAGAGAGGACTATGGCAACTGAGGGTGGATCACAACAAATTTTTTCACTTTTTTGTTGTTGTTTGCTTCTTGTTTTCTTTCTCATTTTTTTCCTTTTGATCTGATTTTTCTTATGCAGCATGACAAATATAGAAATATGTATAGAAGAATTGCACATGTTTAACATATATTGAATTGCTTACTTTCTGGGAGAAGGGATGGGGAAGGAAGGGAGAAAATTTTGGAACACAAGGTTTTGCAAGAGTGAATGTTGAAAACTATCTTTGCATATATTTTGAAAATAAAAAGCTATTAATTAAAAAAGAGAGAGAGAGATAATCAGCCTCAGATTGTTGTATAAATGATGCAGAAAGAACACTAGATTTGAATTCTGGCTCTGAAAATAGCTGTGTGATTCTGGGAAGATTACTTACCTTCTGTGAAACTCGGTTTTCCCAAAGAGCTAGTGTAATTCAATGACTATGGAATTAGAGGAGCTTTGTTAGATTTCAGCAGGCTCTGTCATTAATGACTTATGTGTTCTAGATTAAGTCACAGTCTTTCTGGACCTTGGTTTTCTTCTCTGTAAAATTTCCTTTTTTTGCTACCTGAATATTAAGCTTCCTTTCAGTCCTCCTATTATCTGCAAAAAAGGGATAACATTGTATCCAGAGAGAGGGCTGTGGACATTGTGTGTGGATCACACTCTTTTCATTCTTTGTTGTTTGCTTGCATTTTGTTTTCTTTCTCATATTTTTCCTTTTTGATCTGATTTTTCTTGTGCAGCTTGATAATTGTGGGAAAAACATATAGAACAGCCCATGTTTAACATATATTGGATTACTTGCTGTCTAGGGGACAGGGGGAAAAGAGGAGACAAAATTTGGAACACAAGGTTTTGCAAGAGTAAATGTTGAAAATTATCCATGCATATGTTTTGAAAATTAAAAAACTTTAATAATAACAAAGAATGGCAAAAATGAGGGACCACAATTCTTGTAAGATCAATCTTACAGAGTTGTCAGAGAAAATGCTTTTTAAACCTTAAACTATTATACATGCACACACATGTATATATGTGTGTATATCTCATGTGTATATATTATATACATATATGTATGTATCCTAAGTATGTAAGTATATATTATTTATATATAATGCACACTTATACACATATGTGTATGTGTTATACTGGCCAGAGAGATAGAGTGTTTTAAGCAATGAATGAAGGAATGAGTATAAGATATACGTATACATATACATATACATACATAAATATATATAAATACATATATACATACTATATATATATATATAATATTTCTCTACCAGTGGAGTAGGTTTTCTTAGGATCTTTCCCTGATGAGTCTTGGAGCTAGTTGTGGACCTTTCCCTTATGTTAAGCCTCTTTTCAAATTTACCTGAATCTCTCATTAGGAGGAAAGTGCCTCAGGCCCTTTTCTAGACCTATTCAGTGACTTGAAGTCCTGCCAGTGTCTATATTTTAATTCTAACTCTCCCATAGGCTTCACTGGAGTCATCCCCTGTGTAATATGATAAAAATGGAAAGAATGGAGGAATTGGAAGAAGACCTACATTCAAATCTCAGTTCTCCTACCTGTGAATTTTGTTTGGCATGGAAGGACTGGACAAATCATTTAAGCTCTCTCTGTTAAGGCTAAACAAGTGACTTAATCCTATATGTCTAGGTTTCCTTATCTGTAAAATGAGCTGGAAAATGAAATGGCAGTATCCAAGAAAACTGAACAACACTTCTTTAAAACAAAATATCTTGGTGGTTACTTGTTACACCACAGATATGGGAACATACAATAATTTAGAGTTGAAGAAAATTTCAAAGCTATATTATCCAGCCCTCTTATTTGCACATGACAAAGATGAGACAGGCAAAATTATGACAATTAGCTAAAGGAAACCATGGACAGAGGACTGAATTTTTCAGTCATGAATGACTGAATTCAAATTCAGTCTCAGATACATATTATCTGTGTGTTAAGTCAAATCACTTGACTCACTCTCAACCTCAATTTCTTCTATAAAATGGGGCTATCACATTTATCTCTCAGGGCTTTGTGAGGATCAAATAAGATAATAATATAAGCAAGCTACTTTGCAAACTTTATATACTATATAAATGTTATTTATTATTATTAAATGTCTTACCCAAGGACTGCATATCTGAAATGAGATTTAAACAAGGTCTTTTTTAATTTCAAGCCAAGTATTCTATCCAGTATGACATTTTTCTTTTATAAGTTGAGTGAGGGGAGGGTTGAGGAGAGAGGAAAGTAAGCTAGCTATTTGTTAGGTTAGCTGTTTTCTGACTTTCAGGTGGAAAAGGGAGAAAATGTTTGCATTAGAAACAGAAAACCTGGATCCAATGCAGAAAGACCTGATTAGAAATCCAATCCCTAAGAATTATTAGCTGTGTGATCTTAAATACAGCACTTAACCTCTGATTGCCTCAATTTTCTTAATTGTAAGATGCTGATAATAGTAGTTCTTATCTCTCAAAATTGTTGTGAAAATCACATGAGATATTTGGGTCTCAGCACAGTGTCTGACACAAAGTAGATGCTATATAAATGTTACCTATCATCATCATTATCATATACGGAAGGTCACTTTTCTAAATCTCTGTTTCTTTATCTGTAAAATCATTGCATTGGATTAGATCAGAACTTTTTAAACTTTTCCACTTGCAACCCCTTTTTGCCCAAGAAATTTTTATAAAATAAATTTTATAGATATATAAAATTGGTATACAAACCAAATATTTATTAATAATAAATCCTAATTTTATGACCTCTGCATTCAGTTATGAAGCCCTGTATGGGGTCATGACCCACAGTTTAAGAAACCGAGGAATAGATAACCTCTTGGATCTCTTCTAGCTCTAAATTGAGATTAAGCACTGAATGCTTTCTTTCCTTATATATGAACCAAAAGTTTTATGCATATATAATAGACAGCAGTGTTAGCTAAGCTAATTTTTTTGCATTATAAAGTGTGGAGGAAGCTAAACTGTTTCTTTGAGTATTCAGATTAACCCTGCAGGTAGAATTCATACCTTCTGGAAACTAATTATGAGAGTGGTATGTCCTTGGATAAATCTGCCAGAAGTGAACAGCCTCAAACTATTTTTAAAATTTAAAATAAAGATCTTGGAAATGATGCAGAGTTAGGAAGGATTCAAGTGAACACCATCAAATACTAACCAGTAAGAGAAATCATTTGGGCAAGAAGGGAAAAAGTAATCCTCTCACCAAATACTGCCATGTCTTCCTTCAAATTAACTCCCCAACACCCTTCCCTTCTCATTCTCACTCCTGTCATCTTGGTCCAGATCTCTATCACTTTACAACTGGATCATTGTAGGATTTTTCTATTTCCCTCTTTCAATTCAAACTATACCATAGCTAGGAAACACCAAGAACTATCGCTTTGTGAGCATAGGAATTCTTTTCATAAATGAAAATTACAATTGGAAATCAAAAAGTTTAAGTGACTTTGACAGAAATAATAATAATAGGAGCTAACATTTATATAACACTTATTATGTGCCAGGCACTAGACTTAGTGCTTGACAATTATTATCTTATTTGATCCTCAAAAAATCTTGGAAAATAGATACTGTTATTGTAGACATTTTACACATGAGGAAATTGAGACAGAGATTAAGTGACTTGCTTAAAGTTACACAACTAGTAAGTGTCTGAGGCTAGATTTGAACTTAAGTACTTCTGATTCCAGATCATGTGCTCTATTCATTGCACCAAATAGTTGCTGTGTCCAGCACTCTATGCTGCTTCTCTTGACCAACATCATCTTCCTAAAACAGCAAATTTATCTTTTGATTCCTCTTATCAAGAAACTACAATGGCTCCAAATTGCTTACTACATCCAGTCCAAGTTCTTCTGCCAAGTTTCCCAAGGCCTCTAAAAATGAGATTCTATCTTCCTTCTATCTTCCTTTGAAGTGTCCTTCAAACTTATTAGCCAATGGTTACTAACAGGCTAATCCCCACCTCCAAATTTTTATATCTTATTCATCATAATTTTCCCACTTGGAATACTCTCCTTCCTTAACTGATGGGTTATTGAGTAATCATGGAATATAAGACCAGAAAGATCAACACAGATGCCCTTCCACAAACTCCATAGTCCATTCATTCCAACCATGTGCTGTTACACACACACACACACACACACACTCTTGATCTCTCCTCTCCTTACCTTTATAATGACTATCCCTATGCATAAAATAACTCCCTTCTCTGCCTTGGGAATCCCTATTTTCCTTTAAGACTTAGCTCAAGCACCACCTTCTACATGTTTCTTCTTTTTTTATTCAATAGTATTTGATTTTTCCAATTACATGTATAGATAGTTTTCAACATTCATTTTTGTAAATTCCAAGTTTTTTTGCCTTCCACCCCTTACTTCCCACTTCTCCAAGACAGCAAACAATCTGATATAGGTTATACAGGTACAGTCATTTTAAACTACATGCTTCTTTTGGTTATCAATCCCCTCCCCAAACTGTGAATGCCCACCCTCTCAAAACTTCTTTGAATTCATTTTGTCTGTCAGGATGCTCTCTGACAAACTATTTCCCTCTCCCAATTGATATAAACACAGAAAATCAGGAAATATAATGAGGCATTAACCCAAGCTAGTCATGTCCTTTATAAAATGTGAGCAAGTTCCTTGATCGGATTAGAAGAGAAATGTGGCTTAAACCAACAACTTTATACTATTTCCCACAATAAATTCACATTTTATATGTGATCTGAATATTAAAGATCATATCATAAAAGAATTAGATGAAAAACAGATGATATAACTTTCACAGCTGTGGGTATGAGAGGAATTCTTAACCAAACAAGAACTTACTAATATAAAATGCATAATTTTGATCACATGAAATTTAAAAGCTTCTGAATAAACAAAATTAATGTTTCTAAGATAAGAAGGGAAGTGGTTAAAGGGTAAAAAATTATCAGATTTCTTTTGTAAGGATTTAGTATTCAAGACTATAGGCCATTTTCCAACAGACATGTGGAGACAGAGTGGAAAGATCTAAAAGAATTGTGAACTATCAACAAATGCATGGGGGGAAAATACTTGAAATCACTAAAAAAAATAATGAACATCTAAACCCTGAGATTTCACCTTACAAATCAAAAAAGATGACAAAAAGAGAAATTATTGTTAGAAGGGTTGTGAAAAGACAGGCACACTAATAAATAGTAGTGCTGTGAATTAGTAGTCATTTGGAAACCAATTTGAAATAAGGCAAATAAAATAACCAAAATGTCCAAATTCTTTGACCTAGTTACTCTGTCTACTATATATACCCAAAGAGTTCAATGACAAAAGGTACCATATATACAGAAATATTTCTAGCAGTGGTTATGATAGTAAAGAAATGCAAACCCTCATTAATTAGGAGTTAGCTAAATACATATTGGTACAATATTGCAATAAATGACAAATGTGATGGAGACAGAGAAGCATGAAAAGATTTATATGAATTCCTGTGAAGCCAAGAAAACAAAAAAGCCAAGAAAACCAGAAAAAAGCAAGACTCATGAAAAGCATGAAAAGGTATCTTCCCAACTCCTTTTCAGAGATGTGTTACAGAGTAATCTCCACAGGTGTGGAACACTGTATATAATTTAAGATTGTTTTCAATAGATTGCTTCCTTTGCTGAACTTTTTTCTTCCCCTTTTTCTTTAAAAAAAATATGATAGGGGACAGGATATTGGCAGAAATCTAGGTACAAAAGATATAGAAAACAATATTTTTAATGATGGAAAATTTGCCCATTGGCTAAATAACAAAATCGTCCATCCCCCTTATTAGCCCCCAAATTTAATCATCATAATTAAGGAGTTCATCAGTTCAAGTGATTACAGGAAGAAAAATAGCTTTCTGAGAGAAGATTTTATGATGGTAGAGAAGGGCAGAAAATTTCAAGCTTTCCAGATGTCCCCTCAAAAACAAGATGAAATTACTCATCAGGGAAAGAAGATATAAAGGTTAAAAACAAAAAAGGGTTGGCCAGAACAGTGGTCCTCCTGAGACAAGCAGTAAAGACTTGAAGAAAGCAGGACTTTGGTTTGGCCCTTGTGAAGTATAAACATCTCCAAACTAGATCTATTGAATCAACAA
This sequence comes from Sarcophilus harrisii, assembly GCF_902635505.1. Lineage (NCBI taxonomy): Eukaryota > Metazoa > Chordata > Mammalia > Dasyuromorphia > Dasyuridae > Sarcophilus > Sarcophilus harrisii. Next base: position 484,761,001 of record NC_045428.1, on the reverse strand, counting down.
ACGGCAAGCCCTGAGGCTAGCTAGGTTTGAAAATAGTTTTTTTTTTTTTTTTTTTTTTTTTTACCTCCCAGCATGGGGAGCCAGGTGCTTGAGTCAGAGAATTTGGAGGGAACCTGTGCTGATAAGGAACAAATCCAGTTGTGCTGCCAAAATGTGGCCTGAGGAGTACAGAAGTACAGGAAACGCAGTTAAAAAAAACAATAAAACAAAACAGAAAAAAAGAATTGAAAAGAGTAGAAAAGAATGTGAGATATCTCATAAGAAAAACAATAGATATAGAGAAAAGATCAAGAATAGAAAACATAAGAATGATTGGACTACCTGAAGGGCTATAACTCAAAAGAGAACCTTGATAAAATGATACAAGAAATAATTAAAGAAAATTGTACCAATTTTTTAGAACAAAAGGGAAAAGTAGAAATAGAAAAAAACTGATTACTACCTAAAAGAGATTCTATGAGTAAATCCTATAGGAACATCATAGCTAAATTCTGAGACCCAAGATTAACTTAAAAATATTATGAGCAAAAGAAAAAAAAAAAAAGAAAAACAATTCAAATACAGTTGGAACTACAATTAGAATCACAGAAGACCCCAAAGAAAAAACAATGCAAATATAATGGAACTACAAGTAGAGTCACACAAGACCCAGCTACATTAAAAGATTGCAGGTCTTGGAACATTATGTATCAAAAAGCAAAAGAATTATAGGACTGAAAATATCACACCAAGAAAAACTAAACATAATCCTGAATATAAAAAATGGACATTTAATGAACTGTCAGGCTTTTGGGGTTTTGTTGTATATGAAATCCAAGAAAAATGTTAGGTAAACAACAAAGATTAATTTCAAGGGACTCAGTAAGGACAAAATCTTTGTGCTTTATATATGGGAAGACTGTCACTAGTAAGTGGGTAGTTCAAAAAAAAGATTGGGGGAGAGCTGAGTACAATGTGATTCTAAAAAAAGCAAAACCATGTAGGAAAAGATTAAAAAAAGAATAACTAGATTATACAAATGAGATGTGAGAATAAGAATGGACACAGATCTGTCAATAAAAAGTTATTTTTAAAAAATTTAATTTAATTTAAAAAAAAAAAAAAAGAATGGACACAGAGAAATCAGATGAAGTGAAAGGGCTGTTAGTTCTGGAATCCTAGTCACATAGGGAATGGGTTAAAGAGGGAAATATATGCCCTCAAGGAAGCTTACATCCCACTGACAAATGCATTTGGCCAGATAACTCAATATTAAATAATCTGAGAAGAGAGATGGAAGAGTGAGCAAATCAGGGGAAAAATAAGTAATGGAAAAATTAGTAAATGAGATAATCCTTATAGTAATGATTCTCAGTATTTGAGATGAGGAGGCAATATACCTTAAGTTGCTTGGATATGATTTTTGGATGGTTCAGATGAGAGATAATAAGAACCTGCCCTGAAATGGTAGTCATAGTAGTGGAAATAAGAAGATGGGTGTTTGAATTATTGTGGAAATAGAAGAGGTAACATCTGCAAGTTTCTCCTCAGAGGGACAAAGGAGTTCAGGATGTCTGACATTACAAAGCCAAGGATATCTCTTGATGACTGGGTATACAGTGTTGACCTTGACCAAAATAGGAAAATTTATACTTTATTCTGAAGGCAATAAGAAATCACTGAAAGTTTTTAGGCAGCAAAATAGTATGAAGGAATCAGTGTCTAAGGAAAATCACTCCCACAGCTGTGCCTCAGAGGGATCTAAGAAGAAAGAAACTGGAGGCAGAAAGAGTAGTGAAGAGGCTAGTGTATAATTTATGTGGGATTGAATTATGGCAGAAGTAAAGAAGAGAAAAAATGAGATGAAAATGAGATTCCAAATGAATTTAAAATCCTGTTCTATCAATAACTGTAAAAAGTTGAATTTCCATCAGTGATTATATATGTATATATATATATATATATATATATATGTATACATGTATATGTGTGTATTTATCTGGTACAAAGATAAAAGATGGGATTAAACTCAGAATCAAAAACTTGTCAAAAGATCCTTGGGCAGAACTCCACAATGACAGAAATTTATCAAATAAATGGTATCATCTCCAGTCCTCTCAGATTGAGAATCTCAACTGTAATATGTAGTGAATCTAAAGCAGAGGAAAGTTATCTTTATTATTGATGCTAAGATTATACCTCAAATATTGTGTGTAGTTCTGGGTGCCACATTGTAAAGGGAACATTGATAAAATGAACTTCTCCCAGAGCCCAAGAGAGGGATTAAAATGCCAAACATGTATTTGCTAAAGCAACTGGAGATGTTTTAGACTAAAGAAGAAGAAATCATAATTGTCTTACAAATAGTAAAAGGCTGGGTTGTGATGAGGAAAAGGCATTAGAGTTATTTGCTTGGCTCCAGATAGCAAAGTTAAGCAATGGGTTAAACTTTTAGGAAAATAGATTTTAGCCTTATAGAAGGAAACATTTACTCAGAATTAGAGCTACCTGAAAGTAAAATGAAATACTTTATGGAGCTATCCATTTTCTTTTAAAGGAGATTTGTAAACAAAATTTGGATGACCTCAGATGACCAGGAATAGATTGATACACACACCACCACCACCACCACCTCCCAAATCTGAAATTCAGTTGCTCAGTGCTTCTAAGATTATGGTTCAATTCTCACAGGCTATCATTTATAAAGTATAGTACTTGGGCCCTACTTGTCCTCAGCCTTCTAATCCTTGTTCCCAATTCCAATTTCTGCTTTCACGATAATCTGTTTTTCAATAACAATGTCATTACTGACATCCAGATACCTCAGAAACTCTCTGGTCATCTTTCACAAAATCCTATTCAGATGCCTTATCAGAGAATTAAAGTGAACTGGGGTTTTAGAGGTTCTGTCAGCAAAAAGCAAGTTCTCACAAGTGTCTTTCCAGAAACAATTTATATTTGCTTTCCAAGGATCAGCCTAGCTAGAGAGAGATATATAACTTGCAATAGGCTGGCTACTTAAAGATGAAATCTGTAGCCTTGACAAACCAAGAAACAAAGAAAAATACATAATGACCTCAGTTTTATGAAACTTTCTTATTTTTTTTTTTTTTTGCAAAAGGAGGAAAAATGGCAAATGGGAACAGAGAGAATCACAGCTTTTAGGTGAACTCTAAACATTAGCTTTTTTCTTTATACTCTAAATGTGAGCTCCTTGTCCAAATACTCAAAGGAACTATAATACTGAAGGAATTGAACCAAATCACTGCTGACATTCTCACCATAAGTAAGAGCAGAAGACAGAAGGAAGGTGTGAATAAATGGAAAGATAGCTACCAGGTTCTCCTTAGAGACACAAAGAAGTGCTGGATGTGCTCCTAAAAGAACTGGAAATGGCCCTAAACAAAACAGATGGGAAAACAGCTGAACTAGATTGAGTATAGGGTAGGCCCACAGTAGAGATAACACCACTTAGCAAGGTATCTAAAGGAATGAAAAGTACTAAAATCTTGTTAACCGCAGCCCATGCTATGTTCTCCTTGCTTATTCTAATTTTTTTAACTTGGGCCCAGTATAATGATAACTGGGTGATAAAGAAAGTGAACTAGCAGAGAGTCATAATAATATACCCCTGATCTACTCCCTTCCTCCCCACCCCAGGTACAAAAAAAAGTATGTGGGAGTCCAGAATTGTTTTTTCTCCCCTTCTTTTCTTTCCTTTGGAGAGACTTTTTTTTTAATGTATTCCATCTGGTGAAAATAACAAAGACAGAAACAGAAAGACAAAGATATGGAGATACAGCTGGTTTTTGCTATTTTATACTTTATTTTTTATTGGTTTTAAATTTTTATCAGTTTTAAACTGAGAAGTTGAACTGGGGTGGAGAGGATGAATATGTTGGTAGTTACAGTTTGTTGCTGCCATCCACCCTAAAAACCAGAAAACGAAAGCTGAAATCAGACAATGAGTCAGAATAGTCATCTGGAAGTTAGTGTGTGGAGAGGTGAATTCCCAATAGGTAAAAATAAAAGCAGCTTTCAAAAAGCTCAATAGTGATAAGGATGCTGAAAAAATAGCTATAACTCAGAGCACTTCTGGTTCTACAATTTATCCTTTGCTTTTATTCTAGGACTTGGAATAGGCCCTGGACACTAGCACTTACCTCTTTATCCCTTTCCATAACTATAAGGAAGAAGCTCTGAAATATGGTTAGGCAGCTGCTCCATGAAAGATGTTTTCCATTGCCTTTTATCTTAAATTAAGTATATAGTGACAGAAAGTTATCTCTATAGTGGAAAGATATTTAATAAAAATTATTGGGAAAACTCTTATTTTGATATTGATCTTATCTTATCTTGATTATCTTATATTGATAAAGGTTTCTGGAACTATAGATACAATAATAATAAACTAATATCTACTTAGTATTTTAAGGTTTACAAAATGATTTTGAAATATGATACTATACTATGCCTGTAGGGATATAAAACTATGCATACCATTTGATCCAGCAATCTCATTTGAGCCCAAAGAGATAATAAAAGAGAAAAAAAAAAAAAGACCACATGTACAAAAATGTTTGTAGCGGCTCTTTGTGTAGTGGAAAGGAACTAGAAATTGAGTGAATGCCTGTCAGTTGAGGAATGACTGAATAAGTTATAATGTATAAATGTAATGGAATATTGTTCTATAAGAAATGATGAGCAGGCTTATTTCAGAAAAATCTGGGCAGATTTACATGAACTGATGCTGTGAAGAGCACAGAACCAGGAGAACATTGCACACAGTATCAACTATGATAGACTTGACTCTTCTCAGCAATGTAGTGATCCAAGACAATTCCAGTGGACTTGTGATGGAAAATGCCATCTTCATCCACACAAAGAATTATGGAGACTGAATATGGATTGAGGTATACTATTGTCACCTTTTTTTGTTTGCTTGTGTTTTTTTCTTGTGATTTTTGTCTGATTTTTCTTGCATAGCATGACAAATATGGAAATATATTCAAAAGTATTGCACATATTTAACTTAGATTGCTTGCTGTTTTGGAGTAGAGGGAGATAAGAGAGGGAGGAAGGGAGGGAAAAAAGTTTGGAACACAAAATCTCACAAAAATGAATTTTGAAAACCTTTACATGTATTTGGAAAAATAAAATACTAAAAAGAAAAAAGAAATATGATTTCATTTTATCTTCACAACAATCCTGAGACATAATTACTGTTATTAATTTTATTTTACAGATGAAGATACTGAGGTAGACAGAGATTAAGCTACTTAACCATGGTCACACAGCAAATAAGCCTCTGAGTCTGAATTTGAACTCATCATCCTAACTAGAAATTCAGCAGTCTATCCATGGTACCACCTAACTTCCTTTATTTTGTATTTTTTTTTGATCCCCAGACATCTCCTCTTCAGTCACCTTGTCATTAGGACTGGAAACCATATTCCCAAGAACTTAATCCTTCACCCACCTCTCTTAGAACTCAGTCATTCATTTTATAATCAAGAAAAAATATTTCTATGTAAAATCCTTGGTTGGAATTCAGAGCCTAATTAGCAATCGTTTCTTTCTTTCTGTGACCTTAAAACCACATGGGTTGTTGAAATAAGAAGCGCAGGCATTTGAACTAAAGGCAATCTCTTGCATACACATCAGAAAGGCCTTTATAAGGAATAATAACTGAATAACTGAATGGGAGTTGCCTCAGACATACTGAGCCTGGGAAAGACCTTAAATTAAAAAAATTAAGGTCTCCCACTGCACCCAGAGCCATCTCTGGTTATCCTGAGATATATCTTGCCACTTGACTCAAATGATTGGAGGAGACAGTAAGGTTGGTTACTTTGCATGGGCCCTCCTTCACTTAAATCTACTTCATTTGCAAGCCAAGACATCACTTTCCTGATGTCATTAGTCCTCTTCCATAATGAAAGACAAACAACAATCTGTGAGGAGGAATATCTGCCCCCCGCCCCCGGGAACATATCTGGCTAGTTCCAGTTGAGTAATGCTGCTCCTTCCTTTCTTCCTTCTTTTTTCCCTCCCTTCCTTCCTTCTTTCCTTCCTTCCTTCCTTCCTTTTTCTCTCTTTCCTTCCTTCCTTCCTTTTTCTCTCCTTCCTTCCCACCTTTCTTCCTTCCTTCCTTCCCATCTTCCTTCCTTCCTTCCCTCCCTCCTTCCTTCCTTCCTTTTTCTCTCCTTCCATCCCTCCCTTTCTTCCTATTGTCCATAGAATAAGATATTAATTCCTCTGCTAAGCTTTTAAAGCTCTTCAAAACTTGGCCCTATTCTGTCTTTCTAAACTTAGACATTTCTCTCTCTTTTCCTTCCAGGTCTTTTCACTATTTCTCTTATCTACTATTACCTAGCAATTTCCATGTCTGGAATGCACTCCTTCTTCACATATATCTAATAGAATCCATCTCTTCCTTCAAAATGTATCTCAAGTATCACTTTTGACATGAAGACTTTCCTAATCCCCTCAACAGCTAGCATCCTCCCTCCCAAACTACCTTATATTCAACTACTTTGCTTCTGTGTTTATTCTATTAATATCTATTCTATATATACTTATATAGATATGAATATAAATATAGATGACATGGATATGCATATGCATTTGGTTATAAATATGGATATGGAGATCCTTCTTGTTTCTCCTATTCAAATGTAAACTATTCACAAGTGAAATATTTTTCCACTCTTTGTACATGTATCCCCAATGTCTAATACCTAATAGCCACTGAAAAAAATACATATAGAATGATTTGGAAATCAGAGTGCTTTTCAGTTATTTAAGTTTCTCTTTGAAACAAAGGGTCATCTTTTAATACTGCTATTCTTCAGTCATTATTTTATATCTGCAAGTTCTAGAATATCATAGTCTCTGAAAAACTAAAATTGAGTATGATCCAGTGAGCAAAGTGATGTGGTAGGTGTAAGAAAATGGTAGTACATTACAGATAAAAAAACTCTAGAGGAGAAACACATAAAGAATATCAACAAAAGCAAAATAACTATATGGACATGTATACATATATTGTATTTAACATATACTTTAACACATTTAACATGTATTGGTCTACCTGCCATCTGGGGGAGGGAATGGGGGGAAAGAGGGAAAAATTTGGAACAAAAGGTTTTGCAATCATCAATGCTGAAAAATTACCCATGCATATATCTTGTAAATAAAAAGCTATAATAAAAAAAAAAAAGAATGTCAGCAAAGAATGTAAAAGCAAGAAAAAAAAAAGAAGATAAACTGATCATTGGAAAGAGTCAAAGATCATGGATGGAACATCCATGAGCTCAACTTTGTGGTATCAAGAGAATAGTAAGGAAGGCCCCTAGAAAGCAGAGGACTTTGAGAATTTATGGGATAGCATGAGCAAGGCTATTGAGTATTATGAGTAGGGGATTTCAAGTACTGATAAAATCCCAAATGCTTTGGAGGTACTCTGTAATGGGAAATTTTTGCCCTCATAGTGAGTTGATATTAGGTTAGTAACAGAAAAGGCCAAAAGTTAGGCCCTTAAATAAATTGACAGGACTTTATTGTTCTGTTTCCAAAGAATTCCAACTTCAAGATCACGTAGTAACTTTCAATCATCAAAACTCAAAGGGATACAAAGCACTAAATAACTCATAGGTAACAAAATCTCCACATTATGAACCACAGAATCCCCAGGACACAAAAACAAAACATACTTTTAAAAAATACCCAGGAACAACTTAGAATCAGAAACATGACTTGAGAATTGGAAGGAATCTTAGTGATCATTTGCTCCACATTCTGTATTTTTCAGATCAAAAGCAATCAAGTTGGTGGTATGTTCTACCCCAGGAAATCAGGGTCTTCAATACCTCACAGCTCAAAAGCAGAAAGACTTTACCTTCCTGGAATTGCCTTAACTCCTCACCCCTCCACATGACAGTTGTTTGTGGCAAGGAGAAAGGTTCTCTTACTCTGATCTAACTGTTAAGGGCACAGAAGTTTAACCATCAGAGCTGGAAGCGTAGGCTAAAGTTCTTGTTGCTGAGAAATGTGCAGCATGGGAGTAAAGGAATGCTGAAGTCAGGAATATAGATCTTAAAGTCAAAGCACATTTCCCTTTACCCTGCTTTGATAGAAGAGGTATTAGAAACAAATCACAACATGAAGGCCTGGGCTTTCACCCAGACATTTTTGTTCAGTACCAGAGCTGTCAACTTGCTAAAAATCTGTCACAGAAGGCAATAATTGCTAGCAAAATTACAAGTTGATCCATATTTATTTAGGATTTTTTGCTATTTGATTTGGGGCACAATCAAAACATTGTAGTAATAATAGTAGGGTAGTTTCAGAAAATATTGGCAAGAACTATATGAACTGATGCAAAGTGAAGTGATAAGAACTAGAAGATCATTGTGCACAGAAACTGCAATGTTGTAATGATGATCAACAGTGAAAGACTTGGCTACTCTGATCAATACAATAATCTAAAACTGTCAGGGAGGGCGTGATTATCTCCTTTTTAGTGCTTTCATCGCCTTTCCTGAGAAGTCAGGAAGGCTGTGATCACCTCCTTTTCGGTGCTTTCACCTCCTTCCCTGAGAAGTTAGGGAGGGTGTGATCACCTCCCCTTGGGGGCTCTGACCTCCCTGAGGAGTCAGGGATGGCATGACCACCTGTGTTCTAAAACAAAAGAAAGCGGAAGATGTAATGGGCTGAGGCTTGAGTTGATGCACTGAGGTCCCAAGTATGTGAGAATAAATAATAATTGGGCTATACTCTATTAATAAACATGCTTGGATAAAGAATGGTCCCTGCCCACTCTCGGTGCAAGTCCTGATGTGTTGTATAGGAAATGACAATTTTGGTGGGTGGAGGCAGAGAGAGACAGGAAGAGAAGCTGGGAGAAATTGGGCCTGGGTTCCATTCTCTCCTAGCTGCTGGTCGTGTGGCTGCTGGTCTAGCTAGCTTCTTGACTCAGCTACACACATTGCTATTGCCCATTCTCTTCCACCTCCAATCTTTCTTCACTGAGAATAAAGACTGACGATTTTCCCCTAACCTGAATTCCTGACTCTGGCTGATTTTAAAATACCCGGTCTTCACATAAAACAATTCCAAAAGACTCATGATGAAAAAATACTATCCACTTCCAGAAAGTTAACTGATGAATTCTGATTATAAATTGAAGTATATTTTCTCTCTTTATTTTTCTTGCTATTTGAAATTTGAATAATACAGAAATATATTTTGTATGATTTCACACTTATACTTGATATCATATTGCTTGTCTACTTGGATATGGGAGGGGGAAAGGAGGAAGGAGAGAATTTGGAACTCAAAATTTAAGAAAATAATTTTTAAAATAAATTATTTTTTGTAAAAAAAAAAAAAAAAGAAAAGAAAAGAAAAGAAAAAGAAAGGACCATTATGCTAAGCTACATGGTGAATCAGAGCAGTGAGAGTCACAGTCTAAGGCAATTAATTGAGAAAAGTGTTATCAATTATTCAATCAACAAGCATTTATCAAGCACTTACTATCTGTCAAGCACTATATGAATTGCTGGGTTCAAAGGAAGGCAAAATATTCCCTCACTTCAAGGAGTTTACATTCTAATGAAGGAGAAAATATAAAAATAAATTGTTTCAAACAAGATAAGTATAGAATAGATGTAAATAGCTATAGAGATATAGAAGATATCTTTACACTAGAAAATAGGAAATAAAAGAGCTTAAGTGGACTTAAATTGAATGTTAAAGAAAGTCAGGCAGTTAATAAGGCAATTGTGAGAAGGCAAAGCATTGTAGTGAGTGCAAAGATGTGGTGATGAGAAATGAATGGATCATGCTGTGTGAACCACAATAAGAAGACCAGTATACCTTGATTGTAGTATTCATAGTGGGGAACAATGTGGGATAAGACAGGAAAGGTAAATCAGAGCTAAGTTGTGAAAAGCTTTAAATATCAAGCAAAGGAATTTATATTTAATCCTAAAGATAATAGGAATGTGAGTCATGTTAACAACTTGTTGTTATTTTAATTTTGGTAACTCTACTCTCTGCAACTTTGGGTCTCTCCTCTTCTGTAAAATGACAAGTTTCAATTTGATAATCTCCAAATTCTCTTTCAACTACTAATCCTATTCTTCCATCAACTGGCCCAGAAATTTTGTTTTAATAGATCTTATCTTAAGCAACATTGTTTCTATCCCTTAGAAGATATAAATCCCTGTTACTTCCAGTATAAAATAAATTTCTCAGTTTAGTATTCAAGAAATTACCTTCACAAATTCTTTGTCCACCCACACTGGCCTGCTTGTCCAATCCCCTACAATAATGTTCTGTTTCCTGCCTCTACATCTTTGAACATACTGTCTCTCCTGCCTGAAACACCCTTCTTCTTCCTTTCAGCCTCTTAGAAACTCTACCTTCTTCCTCCTGCTACATACATGCTAAATTGCTGGTGTCCTCCTCTGCCCTGTGATACTTTACTTTGATTTTCTTTGTACATACTTTGTATTTATTTATCTGTGAATGGATTGCTTTGCCCCAGCAGTTTCATTTTGTCTTTATTACCCTATCACCTAGCATATTGCTCAAGTACCTTTAAAATGCCTGTTGAATAAATTAATGAATTGTCCACTGATCCTTCACTATATAAATCTAAGGTACTTCAACAATAGCTCAGAAAGCCAGAAAATGACTGTCTAACTTCCAATCACTGGGTTACCTTTGGCTCTACCTGAGTAGCTCAGTGGGTATCATCTGAAACCATGTGCTAGGTTAGCTATTAACAATATGTCGGTGGTTTTGACAGCCTGTTCTTTCACCTAACATCCTGTATCTGGTGACAGGATTCACTACTCTCTAAAAGGTCAACCACTTATAGTGTGTGGTGGCAAGTGGAGAAGAGGGAATAACCTTTAAAATGAGTGTGTCTGCCAGCAGATTCAGCTGACTAAGCCACTCTGCTTCTGGTGACTGAGCCCCCTGGGTCTGTCTGTGCAGTACACTAACCTCCAGGAAGACTAGGTTAATTCAGGTTTCCCCCAGAATCACAGCAATCTTTGCCCTTTTATGCAGTCAAAAAGTAGGCAGGGAATTTATCCAAAATGCAGAAGGATTTAGGCAATAACTACAAAGGACAGAATAAAGTTATTGGTGGGTTAGACATGGCCAGAGCTGAAACAGAACCTGCCCATTTTCTTCAAAGTGTTAACGAATTAATTTAAGTTCACTAATGTCTTTTTTAAATTGCAACTATTTCTGGATAAATTCCTTCTGCTCTTGCCACCACCACCCGGGACAAAGAAAAACTAAGCAAAAATGAACAAAGAAAAATTAAGCAAAATCAACTAACACAGCAACTCGAGCTGAAAGTGTTTCCAAAAGTCCTCACTCATAGTTCTCCATCTTTCAAAAAAGAAATGAAGGAACCATGTTCCTTTTCTTTAAATAGATTTCTGAGATTAAAAGTCAAACTAATGCAAAACTGATTATTGCATAGCCTAACTAAGAGGCTGTTGTCAACACATAAAATATACCCGCTCAAGAGACACTGTGATGAAAATGAATGTGTCTTTATTTGAACATCAAAAAATAACATAATGGAAAGTAATGTCCTCTAAACCCCAGAGCCCTTGGACAGGTACAGGAACTCCATGACCTGTTAAAAAGCAAAAAAACAGATAAGAGGTTTCAGAAGATCTCTTCCCTTAAGACAATTATTAAACCTTCACTATCACACATCTGATTTGTTTATGAATCCAATAAAGATAAACAAGTAACAAAAATACCCAAACTCTCAGAGCCCATTAGTCAGGGTCATTCCCAGTTTGACAGACCCATTCTTTCATTATGAAGTGCAGGAGGATGATAAAAGGAGTTGCTGTGTCAATTGATTTTGTTTAATTTTTCTTTGTTCATTTTTGCTTAGTTTTTCTTTGTCACAGGTATTGGTGGTGAGGGCAGAAGAGATTTATCCAGAAATAATTGCAATTAAAAAAAGACATTAAAGAACTGAAAGGAATCCGAGGAAAACCCAACAGCTAGACTAAAACTCCATTCTTGGATCCCTTCAGAGCTATTTACAAAGCTCTGTCCTGAACAGAAAAAGGCTATGCATGTTCATTTGGAACACCCCTCACATTTATTCCAAGATCTGAACACAGTCATAAATAAGGTTATAGCTAAAGACTCAACAGGAATATCCCCTGTGGAAAGGGGAAAGCAATTAGCACATTGATTATACCATATCATGTTTATAGGCCCCCTATGAAAGACAATTATTTTTTGACTTTAAATATGACCAGCTGCTTTGATTCAGTACTCTTTATGTAAAATATCCAGGGAACTAACTCATTCCCCTTACATCAACTCAACTCCCCAGGAAATCCATAAAGCCCATAGAAAGCTAGAACCAGAAATGGCCTTCTTGGTCAACTAGGGCACTGCAGCTTTTCCAAGGTCATGTAGCTCATAGGTAGTAGTACTAGAAAAAGTGTCCAAAATACCAGTCTCCCAAGGAGTCTAGAGTTTTTATCTATCCCTTTGATCACCATCATTTATGAAATTCCCATGCATTCTTTCTTACACCCAGATGCTAATGAGTAATTAATTACAACTCTTAGCCTTTTCTTGAAGACAAGAAAGACCCTCATTGATTTGCAAGCTCCCTAAAGATGTGATTCTTGTCTTGGTCTTCATTGTATCTTGCTACCGCAGTAATTTTTACCTAGTAAGTCTTTAATAAATGTTTGTTGAATGACAAACTGAAAAAAGAAAGGAATTTAAATAAGCAAACAAAGATTTTTAATTAAAAATAGATGAGAGCTAACTGTGGTGTGTAAGAAAAGACACTGAATAATGGGTGATTCAGTGATCTCAAGTATATCACTAACCCAGTTTGTCAAAGTTGGATCTGAGGCAAACCCCCAGCCTCAGTTTCTTCATCTGCAAAACATAGGTTATAGAAATATATGATTGCTAGTTCCTTGTTAGTGAGGCAATAAGCTATGAGAGATAATGAGAGTTTATAGCAGAAATATCAGAAATATGCTTGGAAAGTGGGGAGGGGGGAAATTATTTATCAAGAAATTATTATGTCTCAGGCACTGTGATAAATACTTCACAAATATTATCTTATCTGATCCTCACAACAACCCTGGGAGATTAATGCTATTACTATCGTCATCTGCATTTTACAGTTGAGGCTATTGAGGCACATATAGATTATTATCATTACTACTATTATTGTTGTTGTTATTATCAATAATAATGGTAGTATATAGTTGTTTTTCCTTTGTTTTTGAAGAGAACCAGTGATGTCACAGAATAATACCTTGAGTCCTGCATGAATTGAACTTAAGTGAGGCAGGAGCGCCACACTCTCTTCTAGAGTCATAAAAGTCCAGTAGAAAAACAAAAGTCAATACGACTGGCAATGGCCCTGGATGCAGTGGATGACCTCAGCATTTCTGGTGTCTGACAAAGCACTATACACTCCCACCGCTTCAGCTACTGTTGGAACAAATAGTTCTCACCTGCCCATTTCACTGGAGGAAGTTTTCATAAGCTTGGGGCACATACCTCCTTAACAAATCCATCAATCACCTTCAACCTGGTTTAGCTGCTCTGTTGAGACAGTATCATTTCTGTGCTCCTGTGCATTTTTGGAGCCCAGGTAAATTGGTAGATGCTAAAGGTGAATGAGCAGCCTTGAAAAGAATCCACCAAGTCCTCACACCAGAGATCTTGTCCTTCCTTGAAGACCCATACACCGGGTAGTTTAATAGCTACATTTTATACAATACTTACTATGTGAGAAGCATTGTGCTAAGCCTTTTACAAATATTAAAATCCCATTTGATCCTAACCACAACCCAGGGAAGTAAGTGCTATAATTATCCCCATTTTACAGTTGAGTTAAGTGAGGCAGACAAGTGACTCACTCAAAGTCACACAATTAGTTAAGTTTTCGAGGCCATATTTGAGCTAAGGTCTTCCTATCAACTAAGCTTATATTATCAACTAAGCTACCTAATATGCTTAGAATACACCACCTTGTGTTGTGGTTCATGTTCTTTGTGTTGTTAGGTTATCTCACTCACTGGTAAATCTCTTGAAGATACGAATAATCAAAAAGGATCTTTTTTCCCCTGAGGCTGTTAGGGTTAAGTGACTTGCCCAGGGTCACACAGCCAAGAAATGGTAAGTATCTGAAACTAGATTTTGAACTCAGGTCCTTCTGACTTCAGGGTTGGTGCTCTATCCATTGCACCATTTAGCTGCCCTGAAAAGAATCATTCTAATTCTCTTTATGCTGTGAATAAAATATTCATTCAAAAATGTTTGTGAAGGTGAGAAATGTGACCTGATGTCTCCTGAATTAAGGATTACCTAGGAGAAATTATGCCATCAAAAAGTTGTGGGACCAGAAAAAGAACAGTTGGTTACATAGCAAAAGTGAAAGATAGCTGATAGCCACAAGTTCCAATGACGTGCTATTGAATAGCCATTAGTAACTACTCGGTACCAGAAGTATGGAGGAAGATCCTAAATATGCTGCATGCCCTTTCCTCCTCACCTTTCTGCACTGTGGAGGATGTGCAGGAGAAGACAGGAGTTATCCTGGAGGAGAAACCAAGGATCATAATTACAATCAGTACCACTGGAACAAATGTAATTGAACATCCAAATAGTCCTAAGAAAAAAACAGGTACACACATGTGGCCACAAAAACAAACATATTATTTAATATATACTTGCCATTTTAGCAAATATCTGCAAACAAAAGTTGCTGGGCCAAAATCCTAAAATTCTAGCTACTTCTTTTTCTTTGTTTATTTGCGTGATTATTTTGTTGCATTAAAATCTTTATTATTTCCTAATATACCATACCATCAATAAAAAGGCATATAAATTAATGTTTAATAAAGTATATCTTATCTGTACTTTAATCTACTATCTCCCCAAAGGAAATATTTATTCTTTTGAAATAAAAAGTGGATCATTACATTGACCTAAATTCTGGTATCTTATAAAATTGCTTTTCCTTCACATTATTGTGTTTATTGTTCTCTTGATTTGGCTTATTGCACTCTAAATCAGTTCAAATATTTCATTACTTTTCTGAGATCTTTGTATTCATGATTTCTCATGCAATGATTTTCCATTACATTTATGTGCTACAATTTATCAGTAATTCCTTAATCAATGGACACTTGTTTCAGGCTTGGTTTTTTTACTATCACAAAAGTGCTATTATTTATATATGAACCATTCCTTCTTTCTTTGACCTCTTTGACATATATGCCCATTAGTGGCATTATGTAGTCAAAGGATCATTTTTCTAATGTATAGTTCCAAATTATTTTCCAGAATAGTTGAACCCTGCCTATTTCTATGACTGCCAAATTGAGAATCAGGATGCATCTTAGGATATGAGACTGGCTTTGTTTGATGGTACCCTGCCAAGGTCCATCTGATGCTAGGGTACTCTGGGTCTTGAGGGATCTAAACAGATGGATGGTTCCTGGAAGTCTTTCTGAGAGGCTGATCTATTCTTGTGGTCCAAAATAAAACTGGGTCTCATACTTTCTTTTTCCTCTGTCCATAATAGGGACACACCATTTTTTCTGAGGCTTTCTGGTTTAGAAAAGTGAAGTCTCAGGACAGCTCTTTTATCAGATCACATTTTTCTTGGGTGTCTTTACCAAGAACTATAACCTCAGCTGTGGGGTGCAGCTATGGGGAATCTGATAGCTTTACAATCAATCTCCTGATCCCTAGAATCATACTTGGAGGGAGGGGATTACCAGAGGGCTATCATACACCAATACATATATCATAAACCCTAGAAGTAAAGTAATAAGGAACTATGAACCGGGTTCCCTTTGGTGTCCATAGTATAAAAGAATGGAGAAAAAAGGGGAGGGAACAAAGAAGAAAAGGATATTAGAATGGCTGTAGGCATGTTCAAAACATTTCATCTGTGTATGTACAGAGGGGCTTTTCTTTTTCTATAGGAAACTGGTAGTGGCTATAAAAATATTTTTATTTACTAAAGAAACAAAAACTTAACTAGACAGTTTCTTAGTTAACAACTAATTTTTACTTTAAAAATACAAATGTTACAAAAAGCTCCTCTTGATCAAACTTTTCTCTTTATTCTAAACTACAGAACAATCTTTTCAACCTTATCTTTGCCTCAGAAGCGGTATCTTTCCAGCCCTTCTTGCTGCACTCACATTTTACCACAAAAGGTCACAGTGGACTTTAAGGATTAGTGACAAGAAACAAATTCTTCTTAAATTAAAATTTTAACTTTTCTTGCCTTCTTTTTCTGTGCTAACCAGAAGCCATAAACAACTTCCCATATTAAGCCATTTACAATAAAATGACTGAAAGAATAAAAAGAGAAAAAAATTTTCTAGGTGATTTTCCCCTGACCTAGATGCAACCAAGTCAGAGTATATAAAAAGAAATACTATGAGATCAGACTGGAAAAGTAGCATGGGAGATTTGGATTTAGTAGGCATTTAATAATATTGGTGGGATTGATAGATGGATTATATTATCTTTTTTGGCTGCTATATCATGGATTTTTACTGAGTTTGTGGACAACTAAAACCTCTAGGTTCTTTTAACAAACTTCTGTCCAGTTGCACCTCTCTCATTCTTATACTATAAAGATGATTCCAGTACTTTAGTATATATGAGAATATGACCTATTAAATTTCATCTATTAATATATGTGTGTTCCTTAGTCTTGGAGCTTTTGAGCTCTTGAAGATCAAGATCCCTTTATATTCTACTGTAAAATCTATTCATTTTCTCTTCCACTATGGTTTCATCTATACATCTGAAGAGGTTAAATATAAAAATAGATAGTCAAAATACTAGGTTGACAATGCCCTGCACTCGGTGGTACTTTCAGGCATGTCAGGCCAGCACTATATAACCCTTTCATAACATTCTGTTTCACCTAGTCCCTGCCCTCTCATACTTTACTATCTAAAACAGACAACATTGATGAAAATTGACTATTGAGGACACCCAGGTCAATAAAGCACAGCAAGTAAATTCATCAACAAGTAAAATCAGTCTTGGTTTTGCCAAGAAATGCATTTAAAGGGCAAAATAAGGAGAAGGAGAAGTGTTTCATATTTGGATTAGACAGGGTTCAGGGAATCAGAAAGGGAATTCAATTTTCTAACTTGGTAAAAGGGTTACAGGGTAGCAATGATTGCATAAGCAAGCCCTAGACAGTACAGATTGAATTCCATGCCTGCCTGCCTATCTCTCCTAGACTTGAGGGAGAGTGTTGGTTTCCCAGGCTGTCACAAGTTCCCGAAAGGACATCTCTTGCTTTCTTTCTCTGCTCTCATATTTTTCACCAAGATAATCCATTGGTTTTTGCTTGGTGTTTGTTGTTATTGTTTATTCTTCCTTTTATTTATTGTTTATTGTTATTATTATTATTTGTTGTTGTTGTTTCTTACTTTACTTGGAAACTATTATTTCCATAGATAAATAACATGGATAATTAAAATCAATAAACAATCCTCAGATTTCATTCTCATCAGAATTAATAATCAATGATACCTGTTCATTCACAATGTCTATCATAAGCTTGTCTTTACCAAATTTTTGATTTTGTGGAAAGCATCTTGAACTTGCCTTTTATCTGCATATCTAAATGATTCATTTCAATCAATTCACACTTACTAAGAACCTGATGATTAAAGCAACATCACAGTTTCAGTAGAAGGACTCTGTCTTTTCCATTTGTCTAAATTACAAAAATTTCTGCAGATGGTGACTGATTTTTAGTGAATTTGCTGCACTACTAAAGAATGTCAAGATACGAGTCAAATTGGACTGTTTTCTCTCTTTATCTCACTCACCCTTCTTCCCAGACTTCCTTCAAGTCCCAGCTAAATTTTTACCTTCTATAGGTCCTCTTTCCTGATCTAATTTAATTCTAGTGCCTTCCTTTTGGTGATTATTTTCAATTTATTCTGCACATGCATAGTTGTTTCCATGCTATCTCTCATTAGACTGAGGTCTTTGAAAACAAAAATTCCTTTAACTTTCTTTGTATCTCCAATGCTTAGCACAGTGTCTGACACAATAAATGTTTATTGACTGACTGATTTCCTGCCTCCACTCCTTTGCATAGGCTATCCACCATCTTCATGTATTGTTCTTCCTGCACTTTTAAAACTTGAAGCTCTCTTTAAGGTTCAGCTCAAACATCACTTCTTTCAAAAATACTTTCTTGATTTTCTCTATTGATATTGATATCCTATTGATGTTTATTTTATATAGATCCTTTATAACTACTCTGCCAAGAATAGCACCATAGAAATCCAGTGAATTCGGGAAATGGGTGCTGACATGGACTCATTACTCAAAATAACCCAAGTTTTCAAGTGCTAGTCAGCTTAGAAGGAACTTCCTTTTACTGGGAAACTACAGTGGACAGAAATCACCAGGAGACACAGAAAAGGAGAACTGTGAATCCCACAAATCAAACAAGCTAGTAAAAGTTAGAGGATGGGATTGTTGTATTTGTCCAAGTAACCATGACTATACACAACACTTAGCCAACATACCCTACCAGCACTGCCCACATGTGGAAACCAAACCATTGGTTCTCTCCTCAGTTTTCTGCACAGTGAACATGCTATGAGGTCCCATCCCACTTGTTTCCTCTGCTTATTATCCTAGAAGCAGCACCCAGTTCCCTACTTCTTATAGTTTTGACTAGAGAGGGATGTTTCTTGGTGGAAAAAAATTCCTTTCAAGGTCAAAAGTCCTTGTACATTAAGGCACTCTGAATAATGTCTGCATTCTAAACTTATAAACCCTTTCTCTGTTGCTACTAAGTTTCCCTGAAAATATCTCTGGCAGAGGGGTTACACCTATATTTAATTATCTATGAATATGAAGCAGTCTGGTGGTACAGTAAATAGAGTAAATTGTTTACACCTTTTCAACCCCATTGTCCTTATGTACACCTTGAAGTTTTATTGTGAAGATCAAATGAGATGTAAAGTGCTTTGCAAACTGGAAAGCACTAAGTACATGCTAATTATTGTTATTTTATTGCTATTATTTCTCTTGAAGAATTTAAGCTCCTTGAGGGCTTCATTTTGCATCAAATTCCTAGTGTCTGGTACAAGATAAGTAGACACATTAAAAAAATTGTTGATTAAATGATATATCTCAAGTTGGATTTATGAGTCAATAACACCAACCCAAAAAGAATGGCATTGACAAAATTTTCTGTTTCTTCTTTCAGCAGCTTTCAGTGGAATATATTACACAAGTACAGTTGATAGGAATATATGATTGGACTAATGGATGTTAATTCATGGGAATTCATTAGTATAAGTTGCTAGGGTTAGCAGATCACTTGTCTCATTGCTCCTCTTCTGACTGGCTGCCTGATTTTTGGATATTTCTGGACATTCCTAAGAAAGAATTTATAACCCACTGATCTTTTATTTGAATCTCATCAGGTTATGGTCTCTAGAGCTGTAAGAGGGCTCAGAGATCATTCAGCCTCATCTCTTTATTTTACAGGATGAAAGCATTGCAACTCAGAAAGTGAATCCAATATAGATCAGGCTGACAGCTAGTAACAGGGTCCAGATTCCACTCCAAATCTAATACTCTTTAGACCATATCTCATTGATACCATTCACTTGAAAACATTTCCTAGATTGTGAGTGTGGCACTGGGGAGATAAAGATGAAAAGTGCTGAAGCTTCTGCCCTCAAAATACTTTCAATCTACTGAGTAAAAAGAGGTTGCATAAATAAGATAATTGTATAAATGTTTACACATATTGGATTTAACATATTTTAACATGTATAACACAAACTGATTGCTTGTCATCTAGGAGAGGGGTGGGGAGGAGGGGAAAATCTGAAACACAAGACTATGCAAGGGTCAATGTTGAAAAATTATCCACGCATGTTTTGAAAATAAAAAGCTTTAAAAATTTAAAAAAAATCTGTGTACTCTGGGGGAAAAAAAAGAAAGAGGTATGCACAATAAGAGGCAGAAAGCAGAACGTAGAAAAATTTGAGGAAAAAGCAGGGGTAGGGAAGGGAATAAACATTTATATAGCAACTATATTTAGCCCAAGCTCACTGCTAAATATTTTTTACAAATCCTATCTTAGTTAATGCTCACAAAAATCCTGGAAGATAGATGCTATTATTAGGAAACTGAGTGAAATGACCTGTCCAAGGTCACACAACTGATAAGTGTTTGAAACCAGATTTAAACTCAGATCTCCCTGACCCCAAATATGGTGCCTTGGTAGGGAGATATGCTATGGATATGGAGGAAAGTTTCACAAAAAAAGAGGTTATCTAAGCTAAGTATTAAAGCAAAAGTTGACTTAACAAAGGAAGATGAGAAAGAAGTGCATTTCAGCCATTGTTGAGGTACCATAGAAAAGCATGGAAGAATGATGCAGAATGAGATTGGAAAAAAAAAAAAAAAAAAAACAGTAGTCCATACTGATTGGTTGGAAGGGAATGTACGTGAAGCAGAGATCAAATGTTATAAGGTTAAAAGAGTAGGATGGAATTCAGCTTTTCCAGAATTCAAAATTTTTGAACATATATGATAAAGGCAACCCAGCATCAAAGATTGGTAGATTGAGAAAAACAAAAGGATAAGGGGCAATTTATCATAGGATGAAAAACATATAACTAGTTAATTGTAAGGGTCAAGATAGTGATGGTGACTAGGACTGGGGACTTGCTTCATGATTCTATTAGACAGAGAATTCTATGTTGAAGGAATACCCCTACCAATATAGGTTTGTACCTTTTCTTCAATTCAGTGTTATAGCATTATTGAGACAGTATTGGACCTGGAATCATAAACCCAGCAATCAAAAGAACTAGGCCTGAAGACAAAAATATCACATTCAGCAAAATTATCTATAATATTGAATAAAAATGTACGTTCAATGAACTTGCAGATTTTCAGGATTTTCTTTCAATCAAACCTAAACTCAATAGAAAGATTGGGATGGAGTTAAGATAGAAATAGTATTCTGTTATACAAATGAGGTACAGAGGAAGAACAGACAAAGAGGCATTAGAAGGAGAGGAGGGCTCATAGTTCTAAAAGCCTATTCACATCAGGAATGGGCAATACATACATACATACATATATATATATATATATATATATATATATATATATATATATATAAAAAGAGAGAGAGAGAGAGAGAGAGAGATGCCATGAAGCACCCTCCGAAATCTATAAAGAAATGGGGAGGGGGGTGAGGGATGGGCAGAGAGAGAAACAAAGGGTGGGAGAAGAAAACAAGGAGGGGTCTATGGGTGGGGGAAGGTTAAGTTAAGGAGCAGAATTAAAGGAAGGAGTTAGCAGGGATAGGAAATATATGTGTATTGTGGGCAGAGTGAGGAGGTATGTGTATGTACATATTTACATATTATATATATATAATACATATATATACATTTATATATATACATAAATACAGCTTTACATAACTATAACCTGCTTGAGGAAAGAGGGTGATGTAAAGGGGGGTAAAGAATAAAGTAAAAAAATAATAATAATAAAAGAACAATCTTCAAGAAAGTAAAGATTCATTAAATATAATTTCTTACTGAACCAGCTACACCCAGCAAAAGAACTCTGGGAGATGACTATGAACCACTACATAGAATCCCCAATCCCTCTATTTTTGCCCATCTGCATTTTTTATTTCCTTCACAGGCTAATTGTACACTATTTCAAAGCCCAATTCTTTTTGTACAGCAAAATAACTGTTTGGACATGTATACATATATTGTATTTAACTTCTGCTTTAACATATTTAACATGTATTGGTCAACTGGCCGTCTGGAGGAAGGGATGGGGGGAAAGGAGGGAAAAAGTTGGAACAAAAGGATTTGCAACTGTCAATGCTGAAAAATTACCTATGCATATATCCTGTAAATTAAAAGCTATAATAATAATAAAAAAGAAAATAAGTCAATCAAGCAATAAGCATTTATTAAGCAACCACTCACTGCAAAGAACTATGCACTTATGTGCTAAGTGCTGGTAATATAGGAAAAGTCAAAAGATAGTCCCTGTCTTCCAAAAGAGAAAAACCTAATGGTAGAGACAACATGCAAACAACTATATGCAAAAAGCTGTATACAGAATAAATATAATCAACAGAGGGAAGGCACTAGACTTAAGAAGGATAGGGAAGACTCCCTATAAAAGGTGAGATTTTAGTTGGAATTTGAAGACAACAAGGATGTTATATATTCATTGTTATATATTTTGAATCCTCCCTAATATTCTGCTGGGCACATGACAATATTCTGTTCTGTTTTGTTTTGTTTTTCTTTTCTTATTCTTTTTTTTTAATAAAACAAATTTAAAAAAAACCATTTACCTAAAATACTGGTAGGCTAAATTATTTGCTCAGGTTGACAGTATGTGTCAGTGACAGAACTCTCCTTGACTTTCAGGCTATAATTAAAAGAGAAATGAAACTCTCAGGAACAGTCAACTGAGAACAAAAAAGGTTCAAGGGATCAGTGACTATGACAAAAAAAAAAAGAAAAAAAAAGATCAGGAAGAAAATCCTAAAACTTAGCTAAATGGGCTAGATAGATTCTAAAGTAGATTTAAAACACAAAAGACAAGAGTAAGGTCAGGTGCAGTAATCAGTGAGAGAGCTGCCATCAGCACAGATGCACCCACCCACTCCCCCATATGAGGCATTTGAGAAGCAGCTGGCCAAAGTTAAGGTGTAGTCTACGCCAAGAGATCATAGCAAACCTCAGTGAACCATTTTGAGATCAAAGCCACACATTGAGATCAATAGACCAGAGGATAAGATTCCTGCCAGACCTATACCAGACAGCAGGTATATGATGCAACTGGGACAACTAGAAGTGTGTGGTTATCAGAGCAAGAGATCAAGAATCCAGGTAAGGAGGGTCTTGAGTTTGACTGACTCAGAGTGAATATAAACAACAATTATTTCTGTTTAGGACAGAAGTCCTGAGGGTCTTCCCCTCCTAACATATCTGTTAAAGAAACTGGGGATTTTAAGCCTGGAGAAGATAAAGAAAGATAATATTCTGCTTAGTCTCAGAGGAAGGAACTAGAAACAACATAAAAGAGAGACAGATTTTGATACAGAATAAGGAAAAGAAAGCAGGATTTTAAAAAAAGCAATGGATAGAACTCTGGGCTTGGAATCAGGAAGACTCATCTTCATAAGTTCAAATCTGGCCTCAGACACTAACTGTGATTTTGGGCAGTTTACCTCAGTTTCCTCATTGTAAAATGAGCTGAAGAACAATGGTAAACTACTCCAGTATCTTTGCCAAGAAAACCCCAAAATGGTCTCACAAAAAGTTGGAACTAGCTGATAATGACTCAACAACAGTAATAAAAACAAAAGGGAAAAAATGCCTAACAATTAGAGTTATCCCAAAGTGAAAGGGATAGCTTTGGAATGTGTTCCCCATTTTTGTAATTCTGCAAGAAGAGAATGGATAGCTGCTTGTTTGTGATATTGTAGAGAGGATATTTGTTCAGAGACAACTTGGACAAGATGGTTCCCTTCTACTATTCAAGACAAAGCACAGTTATAAGAGATGAAGGAAGGGTAAGAATTAGATAAGATATACAGATGGAGGAAGCAAGGGTCAAGATAATTACAAGATTTTAGAAAGAAAGCAGGTCAGAAGAATCCAGACAGTCCAGATAAGAGTCAAGAGGTTTTCCCAATCATCAGAGACCAAAAAGTAGCAAGGGGTAATGGGCATCAGAGATCCAGAAAGATTTTCTTCTGCCATTACCCTAAGAGGAAGAGAAGAGAACAATGCAATAAAGATTGGTCAGATAAGAGACAAACAATCAAGTGTACTGGCACTTGGCTAACACAGGGAGATTTTAACTATTTCTACAGGACTAACCATTTCTACAGGTCTGGGGAAACATAATTGGTGGCAATCTTCAAGTGCCACTTTCCCAAAGGCAAATCAAATGCAAACAAAATGTCTAATTTCTGACAGAGCTGGTCAATTACCTCAGTAAGACATCTTTCACAAAAGTAGATAAACTGAACTCCCCAAAATGTCACAGTGAGGTATATCTTACCAGAAAGTCCTCTTCCCTATCTCTCTCAACATCAAATCACTTAGATCTGTACTCTGTTGCTTCAGAAGAATATGAGGATGATTTCTCAATCACCCATAGAATCCCATTACTAGATCTCCAAGTACAGAGCTTGCCTGCAGTTGTCAACCCTCGAGAGTAGAATTACTTACATTGTCATGGCAATTTCCAAGTTTTGTATACTGGAACATAAACAGCTATAATTGTACCTAATATCCCCAGCTATCTTTAAGCAAGGATTAGGAAAGCAAAGGGCCTGAAATCCAGACAAACAGATAAGGTAGCTAAGACATCAGCAGTGAAGGAGAAGTGATGTAAATCTGATCCAGTTTTATGTATGTATGTATATATATATATATATATATATATATATATATATATATAGATGGATGTATTCACTATCAAAACAAGGGCAAGGTGTCCAGGGCACATATCATCCTGAGAATAAATAAATAAATAAATAATTTGTGATAGCTTCTTATTAGGAAGAAAAAGAACAATGGTAGTTTTTAACATACTGGGTTAATGCAGAGTTAATGAACCCTATTGATTCCTAAATAAAATTCTCAGTGTTTTATTAGCTTAATTTTTCTTGAAGCTACTAATCTTAGATTTTCTCTGGAGGAATATAATATTCATGAATGGATTTAGGGTGATCCACAAAAATCAATAATATATCACATATCGTTTCATAAAGGTGTCCATTTTTATAATCATATGCCTTGCAGAATGATAGAATGTTTATTTCTCCCCTTCCCTTTTCCATTTGAGTGATTAGAGAAAATCATATATCTATTCCAAAATATAAGCATGGCAATATACAGGGCTCATATCTGGAAAAGATTAGAGAGGACAGAGAGAAAAAGGTCCAATAGGCAGAGAGCAACACTAATCATCTTGTCCAAAGTTGGTAGCATTAAATTCAGGTCTGTGTAGAATAATTGGAGCCTTGAAGGACCTAGCCACAGAGCCAAGAAGAATGGCAGCAAGAAGGAATTAGAATAGGAAAAGGTTGGAAGAGGAGAGTTGATACTTTCCCTTTACCTAGTTAATATAGGAAAGAACACTGGGCCAAGACAGGACTTGTGGAGAAGGATGTGTGCTCAGTGTTACAAGTGATTCTGAGGACTTACATGCAATTTTTGTGACCAAGTGTTACTCATTTTAAGACCTCTTTTTTTCCCTTTTTTTATTGAAACTTTTCTCTAGAATGTTTTTAATTGAAGAATCAATCTTATTCCACTTGATGGAGGAAACATCATGCATCCATTTTTTCAGGCTTCCTGGGAAGAGAGAGATGAGTCAAGAGCCTGAAGAAATCCCCAAGATGGAGCACCTTTGTTTCATGAGACCCTTTATCCTTTTGTTTGCTTGATGAGTCTCTGATACAAGGATGACATCCTGTATCCCACTGTTTCTCATGTGTAAGATTTTACTTATAATTACAGTAATGAAACTGAATTGATCTGCAAACCAAAGCTATACTACAGAACTTTAAGCTCCTGGAGAGCAGGGATTCATTTTTTTTTGCCTTTATTTGTATCCTTAATGTGTAGCAGAGTTTCTGGCACATAATAGCTGATTAATAAATGATAATTGAGTGACTTACTAATGAAGAAGAATAGGAATTTGAGATCCCTTTGGGTGGGTGTTACTTCAGGAGATTCACATTTTGGAGGGACCAAGTAGTTCTAACAACTGCATTTTCTTACAATTAGAATTCCTTCACATTTCAACCAGATTTCTAGTCTCTGCCAGAAATCCATTTTAACAAAACTATGTCTGGGACTGGCTAAAGAGCCAGGATTCTATCAGATGATATTTCTAGGCTCCTTGATTCTGCCTCTCATTTGAATTTGTACAAGTTCTTTGACACATATATTTTGGTCCCAAAATGTTTTGTTTCCCATCAGTAACATTAGTATATTTTCAAAGGCAAAATATATGAACAGTTTTATCTACATGTTCACTACTCAGTGATTATGATAGCAACGAAGAATGGTTATATTTAAGTAGGGGGCTGATTAAGGATGAAGTCAATTATTCATTGTGTTTTTTACTGGAGGCATCAATTCCCTTTACAAAGAAATATCTCAGATATAAACTCATGTGACTTATAAAACAAAACCTGTAAAAGGACATCTTGTTTAACTCTTTCATTTAACATATGGGGAAACTGAAACTGGGAGAGAAGAAATTAACTTAAGATCATAAGAACATAAGAACTGTGATAGTCTTGGCTCTTCTTAGCAATGTAGTGATTCAAGGCAATTAGAATAGATTTGGGATGGAAAATGCCATCCACATCCAGAGAAAGAACTATGGAGACTCAATGTGGTTGAAGGATAGTATTTTCACTTTTTTGTTGTTTGCTTGCTTGCTTTTTCTTTCTTATGGTCTTGCACAACATGACAAATAGATAAATGTGCTTAAAGGAATTGTACATGTTCAACCTATATCAGATTGCTTGCTGTCTTGGGGAAGGGGGAGGTAAGAGAGAATGGAAGAAAAATTTGGAACACAAAGTTCTACAAAAATGAATGCTGGAGATCTATCATTGGAATGGACTTCAAAAGCCATCTTCTCATTTTATGTATGAGGAAACTAGGATCCAAGAAACTCAAGTGGCTTTCCTGAAATCATACAGAGAATAAATGGCAAGAACAAGATTAGAATCCAGATTATAAACCTCCAATTTCATCTTGTTTGTACTATACTTTTGTCATGTATGTCATTTGTTTTTTACCTAAAGCCAATTAGGCCACATGTGATTTTTTTTCTAGTTGATAATGAATCGGCTAACTACAAAAAAGGAAGGAAAGGATAGGGAAGGAGAGGGAGGAGTTAGTCAAATGGTTTACTCATTTCATTGTGGCTGAAAACCAGTGAAGTTATTGAATTCACTCAGTGCTGCACCTGAAATGCTTAGAGGCAGGCTCATTGACTATCAAATAACTGATGTTTCATCTTTTCCTTTCCTAACCTATTGGGAGCAGTCTCTATCCTGGGAGACTTTAAGAAAGGCATAAACCCATTATAGAAAGCCAGACAGGGGAAAAATTCTAGTAGCAATGGATTTCAATGGCTGTGCCTCCCTCACACCCTCCAGGGATATTCTGTGAGCTAAGACCTCAAAAGTAATAACTGCAGTTTCTGCACAATGGGTCTCACAAGGGCATGGAAACAAAGTCTGGGCCCTAAGCCTAGTTATAATAGATTTCTACAGGGGGCAAAGGAACCCAGCTGTATGGTTGTTCATTCCTTAATGGTGAATACTTTGGGTCACTGGGAACTGATAGGATCATAATGACAGGTCTCATAGACCTCAGTGCTGTGACACACAAGTTAGTCAGCTGCCTGAACTGGTCTTCAGGGCTTACCGACCTTTTTGAGAGCACAGAACTTCATCCCCCCCAGCCCTTCACATAATATACATAAATGCTCCAAAGCTCCAAGTTAACATGGAGCTAGCTAGCATTGGTGGGGAAGGAAGGAAAATTATAGTAGAGGTAAAGCAATTTTCTACAGGTCAAAAATCCAGCCTGCCAACAGACTAGTGAGGACATAAATCCTGCCTTTGATCAGCTGCTGTGTCTGAAAATCTCTATTTTTCGATTTAGGAGATGCCCAGGTGCTGGTGTGAATTTGATGAACCCTTGTTTGGGGAAGTGTCACATTTAGTCAATAGTTGGCGATCCAAGTATTCCCACTATGCTCTACCAGGGCAAACAAGAAGCACACATACACAAACACAGGCAGCAGGGAAACCGGATAGGAAAAAATGTTCTTTCTGAGCTGATCAATGAGGCAAGACTAAAGAGACTGCCCCAGAGAACCATGCTGTGTCTCAACCAGAACCAGAGGGTCCACCTCACCCTGCTGTCCCACCTTCCCCAGAATTTACCTCACTACCTGCCGCTGCCATCTCCAAACCTCCTCCTGATGCTCCACAGTCCTAACAATCTGGGCAAGGATGGCAACAGACTCGTTCAAATGGCTCTGCAGCCTCTCATTTCTAAGCAAAGGTCAGATAGATCATTGCCCTTGCGTGCAAAGGCCAATCTAATCATAACAGATAACATTTCACATTGTTAGAGGTCAAAAAGAACCTTAGAGATTATCTAACCTAACATTATTTGCAGAAGAGAGAACTGAATACCAGAGAAGGGAAATGACTTGATCAGAATCCCTCAAACAGCAAATAGCAAAAGAAGCAAGACTCAGATCAGCATCCTTCCCATTACATCAGTTTTCTTTCCCCTGATCATTTTGATCTAATTCAAGGAAAATTTAAGAAAGAGGGACCTCATAAGGAAGGCTATGTGCATTTATTCTGTAACCTACAAGCACAGCATTAAAATTTGTCTCATGTCTCAGACCTATTCTAGACTTGCTTTCAAAATACCTATGCTCTGACTGCGTGTATATAATATATATCAAATTGCGTTCCTTTTCAAGAGGGTAGGAAGATGGAATGAGAGAATTTGAAATGACAATTTTTTTAAATGAATGTTGCTTTTTTGCATGTAATTGAGAAAAAAATAAAATAAGAGAACAAAGAACCTATGCTTTTGTACAGGGTCAAGTTATCAACCTTTAAATGATTGCTCCAAAGGGACAATGAAATCTGCCCTGATTAAGAATCAAACATGTGTTTCTTTCATGTTGGTCGTTAATAAGTGATATGTAGAAATCCTGAGATCATGATTTCAGTCTTTATTCAGTTATTATGGCTCTCAGAGTATTTCCAGGAACAGCCTATGTATATTAAAAACTACTGAAGAAAATCTCGGAAAAGCTGAGAAATTGTGTTGGAAAAAAGAGGAGAAAGGTGTTAGCCAAGACGGGAAAAAAAGTAAAGGGAAAAATGGTAGCTGTGCTCAGAGTTCTGGTGATCATTCAGTTTCCCTGTCACAATAAAATCAGACTACTTCACAATATCATCTGCTCCTGCTCAAGAGAAAGAAGTGAGGTCCTCTACAACGCCTGGTTCCCATGCCAAGGAAAAGCGCAACATTCCCCTATCATACTCTTGGTTCCTGTGATGACATTCTGCCATGAGTGATTTAGGGTATGGTACTTCCATTATGCTATATGTTGCTATTGTTCATTCTTTCATTCCAACTCTGAATGGCCCTATGGAGCCTACTTTCTATGGTGCTTTCTTGGCAAAGGCACTGCAGTGCTTTGCTATTTCCTTCTCTGGTGGAGGATTAAGGCAAACAGAGATTACACAGCTAATAAATATCTGAGTTTGGATTTGAACTCAGATCTTCCTGATTCCAGGCTCAGCACTCTATCCCCTAAGCCCCACAACTGCCTATAACTATACTCCCCACCTCTTGAGGGTAAGCGATTAAAGATACAAAAAGGGACATTTCTTTTTTGATATGGACAATGTGTTTATTCTTTTTGCTTGACTATGCATGTTTGTTTAAAAAGGAGGGAAATTTTATTTTAACTGGGAGGGATGGGATGAGAGAGAAAAAAAATAAATGCTTGCTAATTGAAAGTAAAATAAAAAAGAAAAGGCATTTTTGTTACAAAGGATAATAATCTTAAATTTTCAACATGATGTCATGGGAAGTACACTAGATTTGGAGACAGAAAATTCTGCTAAAATCTTGACTCTACCATTTTCCCCTTATGTAACCTTAGATACTCTCTGAACCTCAGTTTCCCTAATTGCAAAATCAGGGAATTCATCTAGATTATCTCTCAAGTTCAATCCTTTCTAGCTTCAAATATATTATGATGTAGAAGGAAATATATTAAAGATAGGAAATCAAGTTTGAGTTCTGGCTCCAGCACCTCATAGCTGGATATTCACAGGCAGGTCATAACCTCCCCAGGCATTCATTTCCTTCTCTGTAAAAACAGGAAAAATAATACTGGCACAATGTACTTCATAGTACTGTCTACCTACCCAATAAGGTCGTGAGCAAAGAGTTTTTAAAACTGTAACATGCTGTATAAATATGACTCATCTAAGTCATTATTATCTAAATAGCATTTGGGGAAATAAAATTGTAATTATGAGATTCTGGAAAACCACTTTCTGGGTGAAGCTACCTGAGTCATCAAAGAGAACATGGGGAAGAGGTCAAAGCTGGTGCCTTGAGCAAAGAAAGACATGGTCAGCCTAGCTCATAGCTCGTCAGCTGTTCTAATTCTGCAAATGACTCCCTTAGAAGCTTAAGAATATATAAATGGAGGGCTAAAAGGTGCCACTGGGTTGCAACAAGTGAAAAAAGATTATTTCAGGTTATTAGTTTCTGCCACTGAAAAGTAGTCATGTTTTATACTAGTGGCAACTATCTAGGCCACATAGCTATGAGGGATCCACCAGGTTCACATTCAAGCTTAGAAATGGTTGTTCTAATATCAACTTGCTCAGATGAGTGGATAAGGCCAAAAAAAAAATCAAGTTAAAGGGAGAATAGCAAATCTAAGGGTCAGAACCATCAGAACTGCCAGGATGAGAGCAACTTCTCTCCACGAAAGAAGCAACTTTCAGATCACCTCAGGACAATATTAAGCCTAGTGGAGAATCTTTGTGAAAGTTTTGTGAAAGCAGATGAATTATCCACAAGCAAGGATAATAAACAACTCTCATATAACTATAAGAAGTGATTGAGGACTCAACTCATCAATTTGAGCCCACTATAATAATCCAACAATAAAAACTGAAAAGCATTTAAATAGTATTTTGAGGTTTGCAAAGGGCTTTCATATGTCATCTCATTTCATCCTCACAATAACCCAGTGAGATAAAAGAGGAAAAAGAGATTGATTGACTTGCTCTAGTTCACACAGATGTGTCAGATTAGAATTTGAACTCAGGCCTTCCTCATTCTTGACCCTACCCACCCACTTGAATATCTGAAGTAGATTTCATACAGGCACCTTGTTAAGAAAAAAACTGACAACTAATTGTTTTCCAGCGATTAAAAGTCACACTTGTTTAATTTCTGTGTTGGTTGGGATTCTAGAGAGTCACAGCTGCCAACTTTGAACTAGTTATAAAGGAGAGTATGCTCTAGGTCCATTTTGTACCTATTTTACTCTTTGTACCTAATCTCTGTTCAGAGCACAGACTAGAGAGGAGAGCTGAGCTGAATGTTGGAGGGGAGAAGCCTGGATTTGCAAAGCCTCTGCTTCCAGAATTAATAAAGGTCCCTGGAGCAGCATTTGAAGTAGTTCTATATGCTCATCCAGAGATTTCTGACCATAAGTCTCAGTCTAAAGACTGAGAATGATTAATCCTAACTTCCAAGGTAGGGAGAAGAAATTCTGATTTGGGAGAGTCCTCAACAACAACAACAACAAAAGGTTATGATACTTGACCCCAACAGCAACTTATATCTCCAAGGGAGCAGAGAGAGACAGAATAAAACGTCAAGATCTTGCTACCTCTCCTCTTATAGAAAGGTATTCAGAAAACAAAGTTTTGGCAAATAGAGTTTTGCTCATTGAGTAGAATTAAGAGGGGTTAGTTCCCTGTAAAAGATGAAGGCTTAAAGGAAGCAAAGGAAATCAGTTAGAAGGGTCAGAAGGCAGTGTTCCTGGAATGAGGGAAAGTTAGAGAAAATGTCCAGAGTTCAGAGATGTCTTGTTCATGGAAAGACTAGGAGATCAGCGTCTGTGGATCATTTCTCTTTAGCCCTGAAGGCAAGAGAAAACCCCTGGGTTTAAGTAAGACAGAGAGTGACATGATCAGATACACACTACAGGAAAATCACTTTAGTGACTGGCTGGAGGATGGGTTGGTGTAGAGAGAGACTTGATGCTGTCAGACCCAACATGAGCTATAGCAATAGATCAAGCATGATGTGACAAGGCTTTGCAACTAGAGCAGTGACATTGTCATAGGAGAAAAGGGGATATATTTAAGAGATTCTACAGAGGGGAAATCAATAAGCCTTGGCAACATATTGGATTTAAGAAGTGCAAGATAGAAAGGAGTCAAAATAGGGTGGTGGTAGAGTCATATAGTGTGTCTGACCTAGACCCAGGAGGACAGAACTGGATTAGAATTCTTTTTCTGGTACTAGTCATGTCAATAAAGGAAGATCGTGCAAAATTAGCCATAAATAGATCTACCTCACAGGGTGCATGTGAGGTTTGAATGGGGTAATATATTAAAATATTTTGTAGAATAATAACAAATAAGAGCTTTTTATTCTTCTTTTGGTCCTGATGTGGTTTTCTTAGGAGATTTTCCAGATGAAGAAAGCTTCTTCTACTAATACAATTTGGGAACCTCTCTATAGACTAGTATTAGAGTTCTCTAATGCCCAGCTTCTTAAACTGTGCTTTGCAAATCCATTTGGGGTCTTGTAACTGAATGTGGGAATTATGAAATTATGATCTATCATCAATCAATATTTTATTTGTAAACATATTTTATATACCTATAAACCCAGAGTCACATAAATTTTTGGGGGGGTAGAAAAGGGTTGATGGTAAAAGTTTAAAAAGCCCTGATCTAGGACAAAGAGAAGTTGAGTGACTTACCTTGTCTTCCTGACTCAGAGACCTGCTCTTTATCCAATATGCTATAGATGCATCTCTAAATGTCAACAGTTATTTTTCAAAATGCTAAATGTTTGCTGATTGATATTCATTTAAATTTTTCATTAAGTACAAGGCTCTGTGCTGAATGCTGTTGGTAGAAGCGAAGTGTTATAACCTATGATCCCCAGCTCCTAATTCTCTATCAAGCTGACAAGGGGTACTTTCACCTGGTTTCTGGAAATATATCTCAAACATAGTCCTCCTCTGGGATCACAGACAGGTGGCCAGCATGTGCGATGAGATTTATTTCATCTTTCTTCAACATGGGCAGATTGATTATACATAAACAGTCCCGGAAAAGAATAGAGCTCTGGGACTGTTAACAAGATCAAACTGCATCACACCTCATCTCTTTTCTCCTGTGCTAGATTCATTAAAAAATCTACCTGGTGCCATTTTCAACCCCTCCCTCAAATCCTGAAGGTTAAGAATCAATGGCAGGGAAGAAGGGGAGTAGGACAGAAGTCCAGAATGCAGGACAACCCTCTCAGCAAGGGCCTGACAAGCATCTGGTCAGGAAGGGGCCAAGCTGGCAGATCAAGCCCAGATGACAGCACAGAAAGATGACCTTATGTAGGAACAACCACCCTATTGAAAATAAATTTTCATCTATCTAGGGCTCTGATTCCAAGTAGTTCATTATCATGGGGCCAGCCAGAACCAGTAAATCCCATCACCAGAGTTTGTACAGTACAGTGGGGGTGGAATCTGATTAATTTTCAGTTGATTATGGGTTGTGCTGGTAGAGGCTGACAGGTCAATTAAAACACTGAGTAGTTCGTATTTATTCTAATAAGTCAATAGCAGCACCACTAATAATTTAAAAGATAGGGTTTTCGCGGCTGACTAAAGCAAGCTTCGGCTAGAGAATTAACTTTAAAATCATAACTAACCCATAATTTATGGTAGTGAGACCTGCAAGTTGTTTGTTTTCTCCCTCCCAACCAAACAATTCTCTACCAGACAAGAATTGGGAGAGAGCTCAGACTTTCATCTCATCCTAACTTGTGGGATAGAATTTGCCTAGTTTTTAAGTTCCTTGAAGGTTTTTGTTTATTTTTGTTTGGCATCCCACAATGTCTGGCACATAACAATTGTTAATAAATGGCTATTGGCTGAATTACCACACTTAGGTTAAATAGCACCATGCCTAACCTCCCAAATGTTCATGCATTCAGACACTGAAAGGACCTTAAAGACTCACAGAGAGGTGCCAGAAAAAGACTTTTCAAGTTCTGCTAATGATGAACGCAACAACTTTTCCCTATCTCTAGCAGCCTTACCAGCCTGGATATACTTCTGCCTGCTTCCCCAATTGATGGGTCCCTAGCCCGACCATGAGAAGTCCCAGACTTGCTCACTACACTCCAAGCTGGACTCATTCGTTGGACTTACCACCTCTTCAGCAGCACCATTGACCCTATAAATTTGCTCTTTCAATCCTTTCTGATTTTACAGTTCTCCATTATGTATTAGAATTAGAATTCAACAACTTGGAAAACTCTCTTGGGGACAGAGTCAAGATGGCAGAATTAAAGGCAGTGACTCCCCAAGCGCTCCCCCAAATTGCTCTAAACAGCTTTAAATAATGAGTCTGAAGAAATTTTAGGGCAGCAGAATCTACAAAAAGATGAAGTCAATTTTCTGGCCAAAGACAACTTAGAAAGTTGGCAGGTAAAGTCTGTTGCACCAGCATAAGTCCGCACAGTCCTGGTGCCAGGATAGCCTTAACCTCAGCACACCAGGAGCAAGTCTTGGGGCCTCTGAATCAGTAGCAGCAGCTTTGGTTTTAAGACCACTCAGCCCATAGGTGCCAAAGATTATTTGGAAAGTCAGCAGGAAAGGTTTGTCTTGAGAGTGTGAAAGGGTCTTATGGAACCAGCAATCCAGGAGTAGGCTTTGGAAGCCACTGCATTGGTGAGAGTGTGGGAAGCATCAGTGGCTTCCAAAAGTCTCAGCCCATAGAAGATAATAGGTTGAGAACAGCTTGTCAAAAGGAGATTGCAGGACTCCTTTTGCTAGCACTGAGGCAGAATTCTGTTGCTTGGCCCACACTCAGATCCTGGATGCAGTCCTGGCTCATAGCTCTAGAGTGATGAGGAGCACTAAAACACTGGAACTTACAGTTACAGTAAAGTAAACATCCTCCTTATAGTTCCATGGCAGCGAAGAGTACTTGTGGTCACTCATAGACTAGAACATAGGCCAGTTGAGAACTAAACTTCTCCTTGGAGCATACTACCTGGGAAGAACTGAAAACTTATAAATCCCAAGAAGGATCTCTGAATAAAATGAAGAAAACATCTAAAGCTTGGGACATAGCATTTTCCACCCTGGAAACAGAGATCTACTTTAACAAAGAGTCAAAAGCCAAATAATAAACTGGGAAAATGAGCAAACAACAGAAAAATATCTGACCATAGAAAGTTACTATGGTGACAAAGAAGATCAAAATATACACTCAGAAGAAAATAACAAAAGCAAAGCTCCTATATCCAAAGTCTCCAAGAAAAATAAGAATTGGTCTCAGATCATGGAAGAGCTCAAAGAGGATTTTAAAAATCAAGTAATAGAGGTAGAGGAAAAATTGGGAAGAGAAACTGAGTGATAAAAAAAGAAGTACAAAAAGCTAATGAAAAAGCGAATGCCCTAAAAAGTAAAATTAGCCAAATGGGAAAGAAAGTACAAAAACTCACTGAGTAAAATAATTCCTTAAAAAATTAGAAGTGAACAAATGCGCGCTGATGACTTTATAATGAAGGGGCAGCTAGGTCACATAGTGGATAGAACACCAATCCTGAAGTCAGGAGGCCAGAGTTCAAATCTGATCTCAGACATTTAACACTTCTTAGCTGTGTGATCCTAGACAAGTCACTTAAACCCAAATGCCTCAGCAAAAAAAAAAAAAAAAAAAAAAAAAAAAAAAAAAAAAAAAAAAAAAAAAAAAAAAAAAAAAAAAAAAAAAAAAAAAAAAAAAAAGAAAGAAATCAAGAAATCAAGAAATCAAGAAACAATAAAACAAAACCAAAAGAATGAAAAAAATGTGAAATATCTCATTGGAAAAACAACTGATCTGGAAAGCAGATCTAGGAGAAATAATCTTAAAATTATTGCTCTACTTAAAAGCCATAATACAAAAAAGTTGAGATATCATTCTTTTCAGAAATTATCAAAGAAACTTGTCCTGATATTTTAGAATCAGAGGATAAAATAGAAATTGAAGGAATCTACTAATCACATCCTAAAAGAGATCCCAAGATGAAAACTCTTGGGAATATTATAGCTGAATTCCAGAGTTTTCGGGTTAAAGAGAAAATATTGCAAATTTTCAGAAAGAAATTATTCATATATAATGGAGCAACAACCAGGGTAATACAAGATTTAGCAGCTGCTTTCTTAAAGGATCAGAGAACTTTAAATACAATATTTCTCTCTGAAATACAATATTCCAGAGAGGAAAAAAAAATAGGAATACCAGCAAGAATCACCTACCAAACAACGCTGAGTATAATCCTTTAGGGGAAAAGGTATATATTCAGTGCAGTTGAGGACTTTAAAGCACTTGTGATGAAACAGAAAATTTGACTTTCAAATATGGGTAACAGAAAATTATAAGGGAGTAATCAAGAAAGGGAAAATGATATGTATGATATAATAGAGAAAGAATAAGAACCATTAAATCCAAGAATAAAGAAAAGCTTCCTATAGAAGCCAACACCAAAATGAGACTTGAGAAAAGCAAATATTATAAAAATTAGGTGGAAGTAAAGGAGTGGATTCCAGACAATGCAAAAATTCACCTATGCAAAATCATGGAGACTGGAGATGAAATACTGAGTTCAGAAAAAAAAAGAAGTAAGGTAATTTAGATGAAATATTGAGTTTATGAAGAGTAATAATGCAAAATGCCAAACAGAAGATTTTGTATTCGATCATGGAGGTGATAGGAAGACACTGCTGTTTAATAAATACGGGAATGATCCCATCCTCATTGGTCAGACTGGCCTTTTGGGAAGATCACTTTGGTGACTGAATGGATGATGGGCTGGAATAGAGAGAGATTTTTGTCAAGTCAAACAACTAGTAGATTATTGCAGTAGTCCAGTAATCAGGTGATGGGGGCCTGCCTGTACCATGTTCATGACATCAGAGAAAAGAAGTAGTGAGGGTTTTCAAGAAATGTTGCAAAAATGAAGTTACAAGACTTTGGCACCAGATTGGACATGGGAGGTAAGAGACAATGAGGAGTCAAGGATGACTTAGAGAATGGTAGCTCCCTTGACAATCACAAGGAAGTCTGAACAGAGGTTTAGGATTTAGGAAGAAATATAATAAGTTCAGTTTTGCACATGTTGAGTTTTAGATGTCTAGTGGATATCCACTTCAAGATGTCTGAAAGACAATTAGAGATGCAAAACTAAAGGTCAACAGAGGGGTTAGGGCTAAATAGATGGATTTAAGAATCATCAGCAGATATGGTAATTAAATCCATGGGAACTGATAAGATTACCAAGTAAAGTTATATAGAGGAAGAAGAGAAGAAGGGCCAGGACAGAGCTTTGTGAGAAAACCAGAGTTCATGGGCATGATCTAGATGATGCAAAAAAAGAAAGCTGAAAAGAAGTGGTAAGATAAATAGGTAATAGGTTCTCCTGTCAAATAAGAACCAAGAGAGTGTAGTGTCTCCAAACCCTAGAGAGAACAAGGTATCAAGAGAGTGTTTGCCAACGTCAAAAAATATGGAGAGGTGAAGAAGAATTAGAATGAGAAAAGGTCATTGAATTTGACAATTAGGGAATTATTGATAACTTTAGAGAGAGAGGGAGTTTTGGTCAAATGATGATGTTGAAAACCAGATTGTAGGGAATTAAGGAGAAAATGAAAAGACAGAAAGTGAAGGCACCTATTACTTTCTCAAGGAGTTTAGTCATAAAGAGCAGAAAATATATAGGATAATAGTGGGGATGGAAGGATTAAATGAAAGTTTATTATTGGAGTTTTGGGGGAATTGTTGTTTTTTTAGGATAGAGAAGATAGGGACATGTTTGCAGGCAGTAGAGAAGGAACCAATAGACAGAGAAAGTTTGAAGATGAGAATGGCAGTGATAGAGGTGGGAATCAGATATGGGAGGGAATTAAGTCACATGTGCATATAAAAGGGTTTGCCTTGACTTGGGCAGGATCTCCTCTTCTTATGCAAAAGAGGGAAAGAAGAAAATATGGGAGAAAACACCTGAGTAATATGAGGTGAAGAAGGGAGAAGAAATTCTCAGTGAATAGCCTCAGTTTCTTTCCATATAGGGCAACATTTTCTGCTGAAAGGTGAGGGTAAGGAAAGTCATGGGAGACTTGGGGAGGGATAAAAAGATCTGAAGAGCTACTGTAGATAGTGGAATGGTAAATTGATAGAAAATTATAGAAAGATTTAACTGAAGTAGTGAAGACTGTGTAGTGGACACAGTCAATATGGTTGTGCAATTTTCTCCACCTTCATTCAGCAGCACAGGTGTGGCAGCAAAAAGTAACAAATAGCAGAAATGATCCAAGGCTGAGATTCAGCAGAACAAGACTGATCATAAAGAGTCAAGAGATTCAAGTAAAATGGACAGTGTAGAGTAGAATTGGTTTGCCAAATGGTCAGAATAAAGAAAAAAGGAGAGTGCATGGTGCAGGCTTGATAGTCTAAGAAAGAACATAAGATTTGGTAACGGAAGGCAGAAGCAGAGCTGGAAAATCAACAGATCATGATCAGATGAGGAGATTTCAGAGTTCTTAATCGTAAAAATGGTGCATTTGTGGGGGGACTAAATCAAAGATTTGACTATATTTGTGTGTGTCTATAGTGAAATAGAGGAGTAGGTTATGGGAAGTTATAAGATTGAGGAACTATGAGGTAAAGGTAATTGAGAGAATATCATCAAATATTTTGAAGTCCCCTAGTATAAGAGCAGAAGTTAAAAAGGGAAAGGTTTACTTATTTAGTAAGTTACTTGAGGGCAAGAATTATGTCATTTTAAAATCTTTAATATTCTCTGCACCTGCACATACACATATTTAATAAATACTTGAATAAAATAGTGTGGCATTGACCAGGAAACTCTTCTTCAGAGATCATGTGCATAGTGTTCATTTTAACAACACTAATCCTCTCATTTTTCATGTCCATTTGCTAAAGATCAATTCAGCTCAAAGGATTTATCTGCATAAGGAATTCACAAAAGACAATGGAAGATACCCTAATAGTAAGAAAAAGGGAGACAGGCCCTGTCAGCTGATTTTCTCACTCCTAAAGTTCAATGCCTTCTTTAGGAGAGGCTGGGTTGGAAGGTATTGATTTGTTTACCTTGCTAAGGGCAATAAGTCTCTTTTTTGAAATTTTAACAAGTCAAGGCAACATTTTTTAGATATATCCCTGTCCTTTTGAAGAAGCCATAGGGGAGAAGGAATATGTGCAAGTGTCTCTGCATGGGCATGTACCAAGCTTCAACATGCGACTACATTGTTGTGAGTTTTATTTGAGTTCTCCCATTTCTTTCCATTGCTTTGCAGAATACCGTGCAATCTGTACACAATGTCCCTTTCTTAGATGGTAGCCCACTTTAGTAGACAAAAGGGAGCTGAGGTCTCTGGAAATAACATATAATTTGCTCTTAAATGGCAGAGGAACACTAGAGCAATGATGTTGAAAACGAAAGACTTTAATTACAGTGGAACCAAACAAAGCAGGGCCCGAGTTTCATTTTTATACAGTAAATGTCAGGAATACATTTGGGTGTTTTGTTTACTTTTTATGGTAGTTCAGCATAATGTAAGTGTGGAAAAGTGTTACTTTGGCACAAAAATTGTTTCAAAGTTTGATTTATAGGCAACGCTATATGAAATTGGCAGCAGCCAATTGGAAAGCAGATATGGAGTAAACTCCAGTAGATTTTTCCCTCAAGACTGGGATATTATATAAGAAAGAAAGCTCATTCATTTTTCAGACAAGAATGTGGTACTTAAAGTTGAGTATTTAAGAGATAATTTGGCAAAATCTTACCCTTTAAAACGGATTTTATTACAGCAATTAAAATTGTAGAAATATGTTACATTTTAACAAAAGTTCTGTTAGAGCTCTGTGCACTTCCTTTTCTGTATATAAATAATCTATATAGATACCATGTATATGTCATTGTCATATATGTGATACATATTGATAATGTATACATGGCATATACACATGACATACTATATATACATATGTGTATGTGTATATGTAAAGAGAGAGGGAGAAAGAGAAACAGAGACAGAGAGAGGAGAGAATATGTTGCCTGTGTAATTTATGTGTCCATATGGGATTTGGTTAGATGCCACTTATGGGGAGATGTCTCCAGAGTTTCCTTTGTTCTTTGATTCCTGACAGTATGAGAGCAGGAGGCTGGAGGGCATGAGACTAACCTCTCTAACTTTTTGTTCAGAGAAGGAAACGGACTTCAGTTATGTCTATCTGCCCCTTCTAGATGTTGCTAATCCAGGAGGGAAATTTTTTAGGTTCAAACTCTACTCTTGATCATAATCTATTTAATGAGGAAGGATTACTCCAAGTTTTATCTGAAGGTATGACTCCTTTTCCTCCAATGCCAGTTATACAAAAACTATCATATACAGGGAACAGCAAATAAGGCCATTTATCCAAGCTGATAGCAAACACAGAATAAGGAATTTATACAGATTAGAAGAATACATAGAGCCAACAAATCTCACATTGGCAGCAAGCTATCTCAGCTCAATGATAAGAGAGTCCCCCCATCTCCACAAAGGAAAAATTTCCCAGTCTCTAGTGTGGCAATCTGAGAACAGGAAGAAGCAGGCTCTTGTACACACCGGCTTCTTCCTAGAGTCTTTCTCACCTTAGACAGAGAAACTGATTCTGTATATGTCTCTCTTGAAGCCAGGAGCTGGATAAAGTCAGATTTTTCTTCTCTCAACTTTCATCATCTCTCCCCTCACATAGGCAAGGGGCATTATGAACCAATAAAAAGACTTTTATGCAATTTATGTCTGTATTATATATATGTATATATATATATATGTTTTGTGTCTAATACATATGAATCTACATTTTGTAACAAACATAATATATCATTTAAATATTTATATGTCATATATTACATGGATGTGCACCCATTTGTGATTTTTAATTTTAAAAATTTGACTGCATTACTTAGATAATAATTTTTAGTGTACTTACGGTAGTAAGAGGTTCAGCAAGTTGCCAGTGGTCATGCAATTAGTATCCATCAATGAGTGACAGGCTTTAAATTCAGGTCTCTATGATTCCAAAGCCACTCTACTATCTGTACTATCATACCTCCCATCTATACCATAGATAGAAAATGTAGGTATAGATACAAATGACATGGATAGAGATAGTGCTACATTATGTAAAACAGCCCCAAAATTCTATTCCAGTTTCTCATCATATTCTCAAAGACTATATCAATGAGAATTTCTACCATCCTGCTCACAATAATATGGCCACAGCAGTTTTTATTTATTTATTTATTTTTCTCACCCTTTATATCCCCTCTATCACCAAGACCTATTGATTCTTCCTTCATAACATCTTTAGTATATATCCCCTTTTCTCCTCTGACTACTGCCACTACCTGCTATCTTGTGTGTGAAGTCTAAACAAGTCACCTCACCACTATTCAATAAATCCCATTAGCTATCTCTTGCCTCCAGGATCAAATATAAAATCTTGTCTTTGATATCTAAAGGTTTTTTCATAATATAATCTCTTCCCTTCTTCTCTTTCCAATCATTTTATATTTTACTCCCTTCCCATACTGTTCATCCAGTGACACTAATCTCCTAGCTGTTCTTTACATAAGATACTCTATTTTCTGATTCCAAGCATTTTTAATGTGGAAAGGTAATAAAGATAAATGTAAAATCATATTTGGGTTCATCATTCAGTCCAGTGCTAGGTACTGGGCTATGAGCTAGAGATACAAAGAAAAGCAAAAAAATCCCTGCTTTTAAGGGGCTCACAGTCTGAAATCAACTTTACATGTATAAAAAGGGCTAAATTGGAAATTGTTTAGAAAATACAGGTTATTTTAATACATCTACGTTCAAAATTAATCAACAGTGTAATATGGCAGAATAGCCACAACCAAATCTAATGCTATATTAGACTTCACTGAAAATATCCATGAAGATAATTATGTTCCATAAATCTTTGAAGAAAATAGAGCAGAGAGGATTCAAGGGAAATGTGCTAATTGTCTTCAGCTGATTGAGGTTGATTATATGAAAAGAACTGCTAGGTGTTCACTGGATAGCAAGAGTTGATCCTGAAGTCGGGAATGTCTGAATTCAAATCCAGTCTCAAATATCTAATAACTGTGACTCAAGGCAAGTCATCATCTCTGTTTTGCTCTTCAAAATGAGCTGGAGGGGAAATAGTAGTATCTTTGCCAGGAAAACCCCAAATAAGATCCCAAACTCCCAGTGGGGTCATAAAGAGTCAGACATGATTGAAATACCTGGACAACAACATATAAAGAGGGATTAGATATCTTCTGCTTATTCTCAGAGGCCAAAACTATGAGTAATGGGTAGAAATTAAAGAGAGAGAAATTTCAAATTGATGATGGAGGGAAAATATTTCCCAAAAACTAAAGTTATACAAATGTAGACTCAGCAGCATTTGGAAAATTTCCCTCTCTGAAGGTCTTGTAGCCTAGACTTATAGGTATGTCATAAAGAAGATTCTTGGTGAAGTTCAGATTTGACTACTCAGTCTCTGAGGTCTCTTCCCACTCTCAAAGCTCAAAGTGCTTTAGTATATACTCTGCGTTTTCTTAAAGTGTACACATTGTCATCTACTGAAAATGAAAAACTCTTGAGGCCTATTTGTTTCATTTTTATCTTTTTTTAAACTTTCATTTATTTTACTTTTAATTGATGGAATAAAACAAGTACTTCCATAACAGAATATGTTTTGTTAAAAAGAAAGATGATTTCACATGAAACTGCAAATCTATTATGTGCAACTTGCTATTCCTTTTAAACATAAAAATTTACCATGTAAATTTCTTTTTTTCCCTTTTTTTTTCTTCAATTCCCCCAAAAACATTTTCAATGTCTATTTCCCATTCATGGAATTCTCTCTCCCTTCACCTCCATGTTCTTCAAGAAGGAAACTCCATTTAGCTTCCCTGGTTTTCTCCAGGTCCCAGAGGGCAATTGCACCTTATGCAAAAAAAAAAAAAAATCAGGTCTCCCTTAAAGCTAGTGCCTTCTTTCTGTGCTTATCTACAATTTATCCAATGTAGAGCTGTTTGTACATAGTGATTTACATGGTGTCTCCTCCTAAGACAGTGAGCTCCTTGAAAGCTGTGACTGTTTTTCAATTTTTTTTTTGTATCTCTGAAGATTAAAACATTGCCTGGCACATAATAAGTACTTAATAAATGCTTCAAAATTGACTTGGTGATGGATTATTTAGCTTCCACTTCTGAATTGGTAGGAATAGATACTAAAGATACTAAGAATCACACAATTTTTAGACCATCTATTTAATGTGATGTTTTGTACTCTAAATGGGAGATTTATCCAGTGATCAATAAGTGGACATCCTAGTAGAGGAAATGAATCATTCCAATGTTGACATGTTCACTCTAAATGAAACAAGAAGAAAGAAGGAACTTTCCCATGGAAAACAGAAGAACTGGTAGTGTTGGTTTTATTATACACACTGAGGCAATAAGAAATACCATGATAAGATATATCTGAAATACATGTATTTCAATAATGAGTGTTCATAAATAATATTTGCAGGATGATCACCATGAAAATAATTGTAAATTATATGCTAACATTATATACAAAGGATGAAGAGAATAAGACCCTTAAAATTAAAGTATTATCCATTTATATACTTGGTGATTTAAATGAAAAGGTGGGCATAAGTAAAGATAAAGAAAAATATATTGTAAAACATGGGACAGGAACAAAGAATGAGAGAGATCAAAGACTTGTAGACTATACAAAAATCTATACGTGTACCTGCACTTTATAAATATTCTCTTCAACAAAACAATCAGATCCTAGATTTGTCAACAACTGAAAAACATCACAAAAAGGTGAAGTCGATTATATTTTGACAGAAAAATGTGTGCTGATGTGTAATTCCTGAATCAATTGCTTGTGTACAGTGGGACCATCAAATGCTTTAAAGAAAAAAATTATGCAAGGCAGAACCAAAAAGGAGAAAAAGAGATGGCATTTAACTGAAACTGTTCTAAAATGACCTATTTAAACAAGTTATTGA
This sequence comes from Sarcophilus harrisii, assembly GCF_902635505.1. NCBI lineage: Eukaryota > Metazoa > Chordata > Mammalia > Dasyuromorphia > Dasyuridae > Sarcophilus > Sarcophilus harrisii. The sequence goes on along the minus strand of NC_045428.1, from coordinate 484,716,930 downwards.
TCATCAAAAATAGGTCATGTGTTATAGAAAGGACATTAATGCTGATTAAAATAATTTCATAGAAAAGTTATACTGCTATAAATTAATTGCCATAACAAGGAGACTAAAGAAACCTTTAAAAGATCCTTAGTCAGCAAATACTTGACTTATTTGCCAAGTAGAGAGAAATGGCAGCCAAAAGTAAAACTGGTTTAAAATATAAACTCTTTTATAAAATTCTATAAAGATAAATGATGAAAGATTATGAGTAATACTGCATTTTACAGCACTGAACAAGGGGTAGATAAAGACAATTTTAAAAAACTTGTTAAAAGATCCAACTAAGCAAAGTCATCTTAAGATGATTTAAGAAAGAAAATGGAAAGAAGGTAAAGAAGAATTGAAAAATGAGAGAGATATACATTTCTTTTTAAAGCACCAAAAACCCCCATACATGGCCTCAATATTACAATCTTGTCTGTGCTTATAGAAAAAATAGAAATGGTACGAAAGAAAATAAAGATGATAAAAACAATTGGATGAGACCAAATATACATAGAAGAGACCTGAGATCAAGTGCACATGGAGGGAATTTGTACTGGAGGCATTAAAATTGTGATATTATTGAGATAAATGACTAGGGTATCTAAAAGTGGATATAATACTATAGGTTTTAGGGGAAATATCCCCTATTATTAAATAAAAAAGGAAAACAAAAGAAAGCATATCAACAGTTACTGTGCTATGTCTACTTTTTGATCTAATACACTTTTAATGAAAATCATCTATTCCAAGTATAGGTCTTCTTTGATGAGAGTATTAATATGAAATGGTAAGGTTTCACAAGTTTGCTCAGTGAACCTCTACCATCACAAAATTAATTGAAATATGTAGAGAATACAAGAACCCACTATTTATTGATTGCTACAGATCATTTGATTCAGTGGAGTATAAAAGAAGGTGTCTACCTTCCCCACATCAAAAGCATTCAATATTTCTTTTAAAAAATCATAATAGAAATGATCTTATTCAATGACCTGATCACAAAGATTGGGCTAGGCATAAAAAAGAGATATTTATGCTTACCATATGTTTCTGCCACAATTATAGAGAAGGCCTAGGAGAGAGTATCAGTTAAAAAGGAAATCTTTATGGATGGTCAAGTCTATTTCCTAAATGTCATTATTTATGAGTGATGGTTTTCTGGGTTTGGAACACTGAAGAGCGTTTTGTAAGGGAACAATAACCAGTTACTCAAAACAATTTAGTTTCATCATTTACTTAGAAAAAAACTAAATGGACAAAGAATGTCTATTACTTAGACAATCTGCAGTGTTTGTTTAGGGAGGAGGGGGAATTTCTGTCATCCGTGTTTGTGTGCGTGTAACAGGCTGTACTAATGGAAAACAAGATTGGCCCACTGTAAGGAAAAAACTCAATAAACACAAGCTCTTTTAATGACCTCAAACTTCTCAGAAGCAAAGGTTCTTTTACCAGTGTTCTACTGGCACTTTTATAATGACTATGAGACATGGAATTATAGTCTCTTTAAAAAATCAAAAATGAATATCACAGAGAGCACTGAAAAGGCTTATAGTGGATATGGATAAACTGAAACAAGTAACCAATGAGGCACTTCAAAAAAAGAACAGAAATTAAAAGATGTCATTAGAGAAAGGCATGATGCTATAAAGGATGAACTGCGTGGCAAGGCAAAAGGATAACATATGGGCAATCAAGCATACCATTTGTATGTTCACAATATGAGGAGACGTGGAAAGAAAAACGTGTCAGATGGGCCTTTTATGATAAACTTGTGGGAGGACATCATTCAGTTATTCAAAACCAATGGTCATAGATGGGCTTTTATTTCTGTTACTGGAGGGAATGTCCAAAATGATGAAATCATAGATCCATTTGATTAATAGTTAGTTATGCGACATTGGGCAAATCATGAATATGAATTAAACTTTAAGTGGATGATGTAGCACATTAACACATGACTGAAGCTGAACAGACTAATGATTTATACTTATTCCCCGATGAAAGACATTGGTGGTAGAGAAAGAGTTTAAAATGGAGATTTTTTTTTTTAATAAAGTCAATGGAAGGAGAATTCATATCAAAACTTTTTGAGACATTCATTCTTTCTCAATAATTTCAAGGTAGAGGCAGCTAAGTGACTCAATGGACAGAATATTAGGCTTGAACTCAGGAAAATCTAAGTTCAGATCCAGCCTCAGACATTCACTAGATATGTGATCTTGGGCAAGTCATGTAACCTTTGTTTGCCTAAATCTACTAGAGAAGGAAATGTCAAAGTACTCCAGTATCCTTGACAAGAAAACTCATTACAGGGTAACAAAAAGTCAGACAAGATGAAATGACAGACCAACAGTTTTGAGACAGAAAAGTACAGTGTGTAAATAGGTGATTTTGAACAATTTTTCTATTTTATTGTTCTATAAGAAATGACCAGCAGGATGAATACAGAGAGGTTTGGAGAGACCTACATGAACTGATGCTAAATGAAATGATCAGAACCAGGAGATCATTATATACTTCAACAATGATACTGTATGAGGATGCATTCTGATAGAAGTCGATGTCTTCAACAAAGAGAAGATCTAACTCAGTTCCAATTGATCAGTGATGGACAGAAACAGCTACACCCAGAGAAGGAACACTGGGATATGAGTGTAAACTATTTGCATTTTTGTTTTTCTTCCCAAGTTATTTTTACCTTCTGAATCCAATTCTTCCTGTGCAACAAGAGAACTGGTTCTGCACACATATATTGTATCTAGGATATACTGTAACATATTTAATATGTAACATATTTAGACATATATAAGATTACTTGCCATCTAGGGGAAGGGGTGGAGGGAAGGAAGGGAAAAGTCGAAACAGAAGTGAGTGCACGGGATAATGTTGTAAAAAATTACCAAGGCATATATTCTGTCAATAAAAAGTTATTTAAAAAAAACTATTTTTTCAAGTACAATTAAACTTTTTCCAAGATATATACCACTGAGTATCAACTGAAAAAAATGCTATTTTATGTGTGTGCATATATTATGTGTACATGTCTATATGTGTTTATACTCAATACTCAGTAGGCCACACATTCACAATCTACTGAAAAGTGTAGAAAATCAAAGATTCTACTATGTTTATAATTTTTCCATAAATAAAAGTATTTTATTTCAATGAAGCAAAATGCTCCCTTATAAATTCTCCCCCAAAAGATATGCCCCATGCATATGTTAATATAGTAGAAGATTTCCTGATAGATACAATTAGAATTATAACTTTGTTCAAAGATTATGTATCAATATCAAAGGCACAGTGCAGAGCAAGAGGAGTCTTATTTTGACTCAGAGGACCTATGTTCAAACTCTGGCTCTGCTACTTACTGTAGCTCTGTAACAATTTCACTTCTCTATGACTCAATTTCCTCATCTATAAAATTACAGATTTGAACTAAATGTCCTCTAAAGTTCCTTCCAGTTTTCCACTGAAGACTCTGATCCTAAAAAAAGCATAAAAAGACATGTGTAATCATTTAAAAATATTTTCTAGTGCCACGGAGAATGTCCAAATAGAATGGAGATTCTCTACAAACTCAGGTTTTCTAAATGTTCCTATGTATAGAGGACATATTGATAGTATACCACCCCTGGAGAGTATATGGCCTCCTCAAGCCATATGTATTCCAAAATATATAAACAAAGCCTTCCCAGATTATGAGATGGCAGGCACTACAGATGGATGATAATTTGGGCTTGAAATTGAATAGGAGATAGTATGCAGGCTAGATTCCATTTGAAAAATTGCATGGTAGTATCAAGTGTCCCAGTAAGCTCCATTCTATGAAAGTCTTTTTTAAAATTAAAAACCAATATTGTTCATCCCAGTAATTCTACATGACTAAATCATAGGACATCAAAACCTCAGAAGATTCAACATTGCAGGTAACCAAAAGAACAACAGAAGGATAGAAAGGTTATAGTATTAATAATGATAATGACTTGAATGCAAGTGGTCACATTAAAAATCATAAGTGATATTTATGAACAAAAAACTGGCTCTATCATCTTCAGAAAAGGAGGTGGAAAATACTAATGTTGCATTGATACCCATGAAATATGTAAAGTTCAGAGTCTTTAATAATATGGATAGCAAAGCACTGTCTTCTTTCTATCTTTCCTGAATCCCTTCCTTCAAATCACAGGTTCTACAGGAGCCTTTAAGAAATCCTGTTAATTCTAGATCCTTCTCTCTGTTGATTATTTCCTTTTTATCCAGTACATAGCTTTTATATATATAGTTATTTGCACACTGTGTCTTCCATTAGATTGTGAGCTCCTTAAGGACAGAGTCTATCTTTTGCCTTTGTTTGCATCTCCAGCACTTAGCAGTCTCTAGAATATTTTATGTGCTTAATAAATTCTTCTTGATTGACTATGTAAAGACATGAACAAAATTTCAAGGTGGAAGGAAACTTCAAGTTCATTGGGTTCAATACTCTGTTATTTTAGTAAAGAAAACTATAACCTCACAAGGATTAGTAATTTGACCCAAGATTACTTAGGGAATAAGCGACAAGTGGAATCTGATAGCAGATCTTCTGAGCTCCCATTCAGAGTCTTTTCTTCTCTACTACATGGCTTTTCATATGAGAAAGGAAGGTATGGATAAGCTATGATCTTCAATGGCCAAAAAACTGACCATTCTGATGAGCCCATATAGCTCCTGAAATATCAAATTGTAACCAGAATTACAGTTTACATTTATGTCACGCTCAGTAGTTTACCAAGTGCTTTAAATCAATATTCCACTCTAGAATACAAATTTCTTGTAAATAAGGATAGCTCCATTGATTGCTTTTGAATCTCTGGAACCTCGCACAGTCCCTGGAACATAGTAGGCTTTTAAAAAATATATACTGATTGATTGACCTTATCTTATCCTTGGAACAAACACTATAAGATAGATAGTACAATTATTATTATCTTCATTTTAGAAATAAGGAAACTGAGGCTCAAAGTACAAAGCTTGACTTTGGCCAAAATCACACAGCTTATAAATATCAGAAGTGAGACTCAAACCCATTTCTACTTTGGGATTCATTTCACTGAATAAATGTATGCCTCCCATCCATGTTTGCTAAGCAAATATTTATTCAGTACTAAAATCCAATAGGAGTTTGGATTATAATGCTGTAGAACCAAGTCTATTATTTCTCAGCCTCTCAATCCCAATCGTAGTATTCAGTGGTAATAGCCCAAAGTTGTAAGACATGATCCAGAAATGATTAGCCACTTATTTTCATATTGCAGAGCTGTCATTGTGTTCACTCAAGCACTTGTGCTTCAAAAATCAAATGGGAACTGCATTGAATGAGAAACACTCTTAATCCTCCTGGAAATAGTGCAATGTTTGGAGGACTGTTTGAATGACCAGAAAATAATAACAGGATTTTTTCAGACACTTTTTATAGATCATAAGCTCCATGAGGCAGGGATCAGTTAGCTTCTAAGAGTTTTTTTTTAATCTTCTATTTGATCTAGCATATTATCTCGCACACAAGTGCCTCATAGTAATAATATTCACTTGTTTAAAGTTTGAAAAATACTTCCCTACAATTGAACAATGAGCTAGAAAGTGCAAATATTGTTTTCATCATTTGCCAGCTGAAGAAATTGAGTGTCTAAGAGCTTAAGTAATTTGCCCATGATAAAGCAAATAAGAAGGGTCTGAGATAAGATTTTAGTTCAGATGTTAACGACTGCATGTTCTTCACTATTACAATGTCTTTGTCATGCCTTAACTTCACTTATCCTTCCCCTTCCTCAAAAAGTAATATTAATAGATTAAGAATAACAGCAAAAATGAGAAAAAAGTATCTCAAAAAATGATGTGAAAATAGCGAGTGCAACATCTTCAAGCATTGAAGTAGGGGTAAAGTAGGGGAATTAGGACTCTTCATTGCTTGTTAGTTTTACTATCAGCTTGCTTTTATGCAATATGCAGCTTCATTCCTTCAATGAACAATTATTAAGCTCCTGTCATTTGCAAAGTTAGATGGCAGAGTAGATAGAATGCTGGGCCTGTAGATTCTTACTAGCTGTGAGACCCAGAGCAAGTCATTTATTCCTGTTTATCTCAGTTTCTCATCTGTAAAATCATCTGGAGAAGGAAATGGCAAACCCTTCCAGTATCTTTGCCAAGAAAACCCAAAATGGGGTCATATAAAATCAGACATGACTGAAACCACCGAACAACAACATTTTCAAGGCTCTTTACTATGTGCCAAGATTACAAAAATAAAAACAAGATAATACCTGCTTTCAAGGATATTATATTGCTTTTAGGGGATGTATCAAATATAAGATAAGTAAATATCTAAGTAATTTCCAGGGTAAGTAGTTAGGCACAGATGCAAGAAATGTTATAATTTAGAGTTTCACAAACTTTTAGGAACCCCTTTTTTTACACTCTCAAAATTTTTGAGGACATAAAAGAGTTCTATTTATGTAAATTATGTCAATTATCAATATTTACCATGTTAGAAATGAAAATATCTTAGTATTTTTATGCAAATAATCTTGATCTCATGCATCTCTTGAAAAGATTGGAGAAACTACCTGAAGTTCCCAGATCACACTCTGAGAACCACCATTGTATAAAAGGTGACAAAACTTTATATATTTGGATTTTGGATTTGGATTTGATTGGATATGTGGAGTCAGTGTAAGAAATAAGGAATATTCTGTGTAATCCTAAATGACTGGAAGGAGTTTGCTGCCCTTAGAAATGAGGAAGTTGATTAAAGGATATGTTTGGGGAGAGATGTTAGTTCTGTTTGGACATCTTGAATTTGACAACCACATGGATGTGTCCAGCAGATAATTGGTAGCATGAGAGAATGTAGAAAATGAACAAGCATAATCTTAGAGGGCATCCACACCTAATTGTAGGAGGGGAGAGGGGAGAAATGATAATCTAGCAAAAAAAAACCAGTTACTGCCTGATGAATAGAAAGAGAACCAAGAGAAAGTATCACAGAAACTAAAGGAGGAAAGAATATCCAGGATGAATAGTGTGAGAATGGTTGAGAGGTTGAGAATGAGAACTAGGGACACTGGATCTGATTTTTGTTAAGTTAATGAGAGTAGTTTCAGTCAGAAGTCAGAATGAAATGGATAGAGAATAGAATGGGAGGTAAAGGGGTGCAGACAATGGAGCTTTCTGTACAAGTCTATTTGTGAAACAAAAGAAATATGCAATAGTACTTTGAGGGAATTACAATCTTGAAGGAATTGCATTATATTCCTTGAATGCGGGTGGGGGGGAGAGGGGGGAGAGGGTAAGATTAATTTGATTTCAACCCACCCACCTAGGGACCCATTCCCTGTCCCACCTAAGATTTAATGAGCCAACCAAGAAAGAATCAGTGATAATAGGGCAATAGGTGAGAGTTGAGATATAACAAAAAAATAAATTGAGTATTATGAACCATGGGAATCTCACAAGCAACTAAGAAGAGAGAACTCAGACTAAAACTTCTGGCTTCTACTAGAAATTCGAAACTGAGTTATTTTTTTCATCTCCTTCTTCAAATCCTCCTCCTTTTCCTTCTACCTTCCTTTATTCTAACTTTTCGTGTTATTATTATTGTTGCTATTGTTTTAACATTAAATTTAAACCTGTATATGCATGAATGTTTGTGGCAGCCCTCTTTGTAGTGGCCAGAAACTGGAAACTGAGTGGATGCCCATCAATTGGAGAATGGCTGAATAAATTGTGGTATGTGAATATTATGGAATATTATTGTTCGGTAAGAAATGACCAACAGGATGATTTCAGAAAGGCCTGGAGAGACTTACACGAACTGATGCTGAGTGAAACCAGCAGGGCCAAGAGATTACTATATACTTCAACAACAATACTATATGATGACCAATTCTGATGGACCTGTCCATCTTCAGCAATGAGATCAACCAAATCATTTCCAATGGAGCAGTAATGAACTGAACCAGCTACGCCCAGTGAAAGAATTCTGGGAGATGACTATGAACCATTACATAGAATTCCCAATCCCTATATTTTTGCCCACCTGCATTTTTGATTTCCTTCACAGGCTAATTGTACAATATTTCAGTCTGATTCTTTTGGCACAGCAAAATAATGGTTTGGTCATATATACTTATTGTGTATCTAATTTATATTTTAATATATTTAACATCTACTGGTCATCCTGCCATCTGGGGGAGGGGGTAGGCGGAAGGAGGGGAAAAATTGGAACAAGAGGTTTGGCAATTGTCAATGCTGTAAAGTTACCCATACATATAACTTGTAAATATTAAAGACTATTAAAAAAATAAAAAATAAAAAAAACATTAACTTTAAGATCCAACTAATGTTTGTTAAAGTCTATGTGTAAGAAAGGCATATATATAAACTCATTTATAATCAACTTTCCCAGTGACTTACTATATCCCAGGCATTAGGCTAAACTACTATTTATTGAAAATATAGATCCTTTCTCCACTGTTTTACATCCATAAATTTATAAAACATTGACCTTTTATGTAGATTTAATAGTACTTCTATTGTTCTTATCCTTTCCCATGAATCCACTTTTCTATTTTTTGTCTCACAAAAGATAGTTTTGTAAAATATCATTTTATATTTCAAAGTCAGCTAGAGGAAGTATTCCTTAATTAATATAATTCCATTCAAACAAGCATTTATTAAGCATCCATGAACCTTTCCTTGGTGGTAGAGAAACAAAGCTAATCTCAAAAAGATGGATTATTATTATTACTATTGTTGTTAGCAAATATTTATGTAGAGCTTTAAAATTTGCACTATGATAATGTATGATATACAATATGATAGAAACAAAGTACCTTTTAATAAGCTTGACCATTGATTTTTTCATAGAATTTGTAATTGTCATTTTATCTAAAATTTTTAGAATTGTCCATTGGTATTGTATTAAATCTATAAATTAATTTGGAAAATATGGATATGTTAGCAATATTTGGAAGCTAAATGGCATAATGGGTAGAGCACTGGACTTGGAATCTGACTCATCCTAATCCGTTCAAATCCAGTCTCAGACATTTACTAACAGAGTGATCCTGGGCAAGAGTTTGTCTGTTTCTCATGTATAAAATGAGCTGAAGAAGGAAATACAAGTCACTCCAGTCTTTGCCAAGAAAACCCCAAATGGGGTCACAATTGAAACAAAATATCCAATCATTGTAGCCATTTATAAGGAATATCTTTGCTATTGTTCTTTTATTCATCCTTAAGTTATGTCTAACGTACTTTTTAATCATTTATATAACCCTTTCATGTGTGTCTTAGTAAATGGAAAAAAGCAATCGCCAAATAAGAATAAAGAAATGTATCTTTTATTTTACTCACATTTGAAAGTTAATATCTATCTATCCCACTATTCTTGACAAAAATTTACCTCTGTCTCCTGACAATTGAGGGGGGGAAAGAGGCAACAGGTTGTTGCTTCGATATCCATAATCACTTGCCATGGAAAAAATCTATTCAATAATCATCTGATAATGAGGTCAATTTTGTGCTAGATGTTTTATTAATAATTTACCGTATAGTTTTCTAAATAAGAACAATGAGGTCATAGAATAAGCCCTGGATATGCAGTCAGAAGACCTGGGTTGCAATCCTGTTGCCATTACTTTTTTTATTGTAGTAAGTTTATTTATTTTTAAGACATGCTGCTTTATGAATCATGTTGGGAGTGAAAAAATCAGAGCAAAAGGGGGAAAAACATGGGAGAGATTTTTTAAAAATGATTTGAATAGAGAATGTGTTGCTCTTTGTCTCCTTTGATTTAAGTCTCCTTAGATGTTTTTCTACATTTTGCATTTTCTGTACAGTCTATTGAGATTGCTTTGGATCAGTGAACTATTCAGAAAAATCAAACCTTTCATAGTTGATCGTCACACATTCTTGCTGTTATTGTGTACAATGTTTTCCTGGTTCTTCTTGTCTCACTCACAGTTAGTTCATGTAAATTTTTCCAGACCTTTCTATAATCAGCTTGTTCATCATAGAACATAATAGAACAATAATATTCCATAATTCATGTGTGCTCAGCCATTCCCCAGCTGATTGCTTTTCCAATTCTTTGCTCTAGTTGCATTACTAACAATTGCATGAGTGATTCTGGTCAACTCCATTCACTTCATCTGCAAAATGAATAATCTCTATGGCTTGTCTTTTGTAGCTCTAAAGCTATGGATTTAAACCCATGGATCTTAAAATCCTAGGATCCATTTCCCTCAGATTAAATCATTTCCTGAAACTTAGGGAACATTCCTAAATATCCCCTTTCCAAGCATCCAAAAGGGTTAACCAGGATATTATTGCTTTCTGAAGTAAGGTCTCTGAATATGGAACACTACATTTGCAAGGACCCAAAAGAGTGAATTTTCCCTCACACACAGTTGTGTCTCAAAGTTGTGCTATTTGTTGTTGCCAGTAGTAATAATAGCTCATTTATCAGCACTACCTTCATCAAATACAACAATGCTGTACATTTTTATTGCTGAGTCATTTTAGTCATGTCCAACTCTTCATGACCCCATTTGGGGTTTTCTTGGCAAAAATACTGGAGTAGTTTGCATTTTCTTCTTGAAATCATTTTACAGATGTGCAACTGAGGTAAACAAGATTAAATGACTCGCCCAAGATCACACATCTAGTAAGTGCCTGAGATCAGACTTGAACTCAGGAAAATGAGTCTTCCTGATTCCCAACACAATGCTCTACGTACTATGGCATCACCTAGCTGCCCAAAGCTATAGGTAGCCCAGTTACTATATGTTTTTCCTGTTTTCAGAAAGAAACTGAATCTTACAGAGCTTAAGTGTTTTGCCCAAAGCCACACAGAGGGCAAAAGCAGGACTCAAACCCAGGTCTTCACATTCCTAATCCTGTACTCTTTCAACTATAACAATGGTTCCCAAATACTTTGATTATAAACACTACTTAAAAGCATGTCACAGACCCCCAAATGATTGATTTGGATTTAGAATTTTTTTTTTGTATTGAGAATACAAAAAAAAAAAAAGATAAAAATAGTCAAGCTTATAATCTAGAAGGAAAAAAAAAGTTTGCAAATAGCTATGTATTTTTTTCCCTTTAGCAGTTGTTTTCCTGAATACAATTTCTAAACACTACTTTAGCCTATAGTCTTCACGAGCTACTGTGGCCAATAAAATTCATCACCTAGTGGCCAATTTTCCACTGAACCTCTACAAATTTTGTTAGACTGCACCTCAGATGACAGAAACACAACTTATCACCATATTTTGTACATGAAGTCTTTACAGCTTAGTTGGACCTTCATGAACTTTGGCTCTAATGGCAAAACCCTTAGAGAACTCCTGGTTAATACCACATTTCAATGAAATGTCAGAGAAAGCCCAGGCAAATCAATTGTAGAATGAGAACCAAGTAAGATATAGCTTCCTATTCTGGAATTCTTCCCACACCACCTAAATGTGGTTTGGGGGTTCACATTTTCTGCTATAAGCATCTATAGGAATGGTATACAACTGTCCCTGCACAAAATTATGTCATTATGTGTGTTATTGTATCAAAAAATAAAATGCCAAGAAAATCAGAGAATTAAAAAAATACTGCAAAATGTATTCTTTTCTCCTTCAAAGGAGCAAGAGGTGCTTTCTGATTGAATGGAGAAGATGCTGATGTTTGTGCATAGTATCTTCCAAGTGGTAGTATTTAAAAGTAAATAGAGTGATTTATGAATGATCCATCATTTTGTATTTTCCTGAACCTCTGTCAGGCCTCCACAATCAAGATTTCACTTTAATTTATTCCCCTTAAATATCAATAGATTTCATAGGAACATGATAAAAATCAATTGTATATTCATCCTGTGAGATCACTGCCATAATTGAGTAGAGTGACTCTTCTTCTTGTCTTCTGGGCTCACCAATCACCAAGGTCGTGGGTGTCAAATCTTGAAAAATGAGGGAACCCATGCCTGACTCATACCACTGCAATATGGAACATGTCCAGAGATTTCAAAGTCTGTGTGTGACAAGGAGAAAAACAGGCTGAAAGTAGAAGAGGCAAAAGGGAGGAAAGGAATTTTAAAAAACTTCAAGAAAATGAAACAAACCTGAATAAAGAGGGGTCTAACAATTAGAAGCTGCCAAGAAACTTGACCATTCCATTGACTGCCATGCTTCTAATGGCCAAAGGTCCAGACACCATTATTACTACTCTAATGTTTCAGGATTTCCCATTTCCTGGTCCAGTCCCCAAACCATGGCATTTGCCATGTGCTGGGAAGACTCACAGGGTATGCGAAGGTAAACTGATCTGTAGTCATCTAATCATCATGCCCTATGCATGTCTCATCTATTACCTCCAAGGTTGTTCAAAGTTGCACAACCTCACCTCCCAGGCCCACTCTGGACTCCAGAGGAGAATTGCATAGTAGAGGGTTTTGTGAATGTGAGCACAGTAGATTAGAAGTCTGGAGATTTTTTGGAGTTATATGACCCAGTAGCTGATAAAAAAGGAAAAATAAGAGCTAAAGGAACTTAGTCTTCTCAGTATCAAGAACACTTTCTGTTCATAATTCTATTCTCTGAGCCCTATTAAAGTATGATCAACCCATATTTTGAAAAACTTTAGATCTTGGATAATCAAATAAAGTTCTAAATTTGGTCTTTGATTCCGATCTGTACAGTCCAATACAAAATATTATCTTTCCTTATTCATTTCTAGGCTTTGGCTGGCAGGAAAAATAGCCCAGATGAAATCACCAATCCCATAGAACTCATGTCTTCTGAGGTGATTAATTTTATTTTACTACCAGTTAGGTCCTAGGTATGATTCAGATATTTAATATCCATTCTATCAAGACCTTTGTAGTTTAATCCCAGGTTTCCAAAGATATTATTGAATAGTACCTCACAAGAACCACTCAGAATGCTTTTACTGATGGATTTGAGTTTAGTCTTCAGGAAAATGAAATCAGGCATTTCTATTCAAAACTCTCTTCTCTGAAATTCCTTTTCTTGTGGTCTCATATCTTGGCCCATAGCAATTTAAATGCTTTAATAGTAGTTGTTGTTTTTGTTGTTGTTGTTTTAATAAATTAAAAGGAATCAGCTTGGACTCTCACCACTTTGTACATGTGACCTTCTAAAGGACTAGGGGCTATAAGTACACTGCAAAAACAGTGAAAAGAAAGAAACCAAGAAGCCAAAGGGAGGTCATCTTCATTTAAATGGAGGCCAAGACCATCAGTGTATTGCTAAATGTTTTAAAATAATTTTCCTTCAAAAAAAAAGTACACCTGACATTCAAGTTTAATCTGCATTATTAATGATTTTTTCATTGATTTCTTTAATCTCAACAAAACAATAAATCAAGTCCTGATTTATAGCATTTGCTGAGTTATAAATGCTCGCACTCAAAATTTAACAATTAGTTCTTGCAAGCTGATTCAAGTTAGATCCAGCCTACCCTTGAACCCCAGTGCTCAGAAGTCAGCAGGTAAGAAGATTCTGGGGATCAAAAGCCAGAAAAACATTCAAGAGTCAGGGAATACAATTGTGCCAGCAGTCAATGTAAGGCAATAAGTCAGATAAAAAAAAAAAAAAAAAAACAAGGAGAAAATTCAAGGCACTAGCAACAAGGAGATATAAAACTAAAGCAATTACTTAGCCCAACCAAGAAACCTCTTAAATGCTAATCACTAGTACAAGGTGACTACCAAACAGAAATCCCTTTAATGGAAACACGGGAAATATAATCTGAGTTGGCAAGATGAGTGTCTAGAAGAGATAAATGGGAGGAAAAGTTCTACCTGGCAGGAGGCAGATGGCAAATGACACAAAGTCCTTCTTATAAAATCACCTTGGAGGAAAAAGCAGAGTTACAAAGGATACACGGGAAAAATGAGAACTAAGGGAATGATTTCTCACCTATGCCATGGTAAGGGGTAGGGGGAAGGGTGTTGAGGATGGAGCATAGATCAAGTAGGGTATAAAGAGACGGTTTTAATTCATCCCTCTCTCTTAGGAACTACTGGAGTCCATGGAGATGAAGGTTATAGGAGAACCGCCCATCCAATACTAAGGAAACATGGCTTGTGGAAGAACCTTAGTCCTTGAATCAGTAAAAACTTGAGTTTAAATTATTTCTATGGCCCTGGGTAAGGGCCACAATGAACCTTATGCTTTCTTTATTTATAGAATGAATATCTTAATATTTTCTCTGTTATCTCATAGAATTATTGTGAATTAAGTGCTTAATGTATTTTAGAACCCTATATAATTGGATTATTATTAATATCAGGACATGGAGAATTGAAAGTTGTTTTCTGGTCCTGTCTCTAACCCATAGCTCTTCCAATTTATGAAATATTAGACACTCTTATGAACTGCTAGTAATACAAGATAGCATGCATACAAACATAAGCACTGAAGAGTAGTAGAAATTTTTGCTTAAATTTGGAACTATGCTCAAAAAGCTATCAAACTGTGCATACCCTTTGACCCAGAAGTGTTACTCCTGGGTTTATATCCCAAAGAGATTCCCTTTAAAGAAGGGAAAGGGACCTGTATGTGCAAGAATATTTGTGGCAGCCCTCCTTGTAGTGGCCAGAAACTGGAAACTGAGAAGATGCCCATCAACTGGAGAATGGTTGAATAAATTGTGGTATATGAATATTATGAAATATTATTGTTCTGTAAGAAATGACCAGCAGGATGATTTCAGAAAGGCCTGGAGAGACTTACATGAACTGATACTGAGTGAAATGAACAGGACCAGGAGATCATTATATACTTCAACAACAATACCTATATGATGATCAACTCTGATGGACATGGCCCTCTTCAACAATAAGATGAACCAAATCAGTTCCAATAGAGCAGTAATGAACTGAACCAGCTACATCCAGCGAAAGAACTCTGGGAGATGAATATGAACCACTACGTAGAATTCCCAATCCCTCTATTTTTGTCCACCTGCATTTTTTATTTCCTTCACAGGCTAATTGTACACTATATCAAAGTCTGACTCTTTTTATACAGCAAATTAACTGTTTGGACATATATACATATATTGTATTTAACTTATACTTTAACATATTAACCATGTATTGGTCAACCTGCCATCTGGGAGAAGGGGTGGGGGGAAGAAGGGAAAAAGTTGGAACAAAAGGATTTGCAACTGTCAATGCTGAAAAATTAACTATGCATATATCTTGTAAACAAAAAGCTATAATAAAAAAAAGAAAAGAAAATTTTGCTTAGAAGCAAAATATGTCCTATATCCCAATTCCCAGTGAAAGACAAGGAGGGATGTGGAGGCAGAAGGAAATTTGACTAAATGGGACAAAGGCTGAAAACTCTTTGGAAGGTTAGATGGAGGTGATCTAGAAAGTAGCTGTGATTTCTTACCAGTGTCAAGATCTGAGGGTGGTAAGTGTTCAGTTACCACTGTTCAGTTAACTGAACACTCACTGGTGTGCTGCCTTGCTTAGAAATATGCAAGACTATAAGCTCCTTGAGAAAAGAGACTGTCTTTTGCCTCTTTTTGTATCTCCAATACTTAGTAGAGTGCCTGGTACATGACGTTGTTATTACTGCTAGTGCTGCTGCTTCTATTGCTATTGTTTAGTTGTTTTAATCATATCTGATTCTTTGTGATCCCATTTAGGTTTGGGGTATTTTTTTGGCAAATATACTGGAGTAGTTGGCCCTTTCCTTCTCCAGTTCATTTTGCAGATGAGGAACTGAGGCAAACAGGGTTAAGTGACTTATCTAGGATCTCACAGTTGTTAAGTGTCTGAGACCAGACTTGAATTTGGGAAAATTAGTCTTCCCGACTTCAGTCCTGGCACTCTATTCACTGTGCTACCTCGTTGCCTTCCTGGCAGATAGTAGGTACTAAATAAATATTGATTGTTTGGACCACATATAGCTTTGGACCTAAACTTACAAACACATTAGGTTAACAAATGTTTACTGAGCACCAGGACAGTAGTTACCATGAAGGATACAAAAATATAATTATAATCTGTCCTTCCAGAGTTTATAGTCTTCTCAGAAATGACAAGGTTAATATACAAGTATTCATTAGATTGTAGGAACAATCCTAAGTGCATTCAAAATGCAGAGAAAGAAGAGATTTGTAAGGACAATTGAAAAGGTGAGTAAAGAGAGACTGGTCTGATTCTCTTAACATGGTAAGTCTTAACCTTGACCAAAATAACTTTTCTTAACCTAATATGGCTAGAAAGAGATAAACCAGCAGCAAAATTTTAGTAAATCATAAGGAAGCAGAACAAATAGAGAATCCTAGCATTCACTACTCTAATAAAAATTTCTCCTGGAGTGAGACATACCATTCCCAATTTTCTCTCTGTCTCAGTTTTAGAGATGGAAAGTGGCCCACAAGGAAACAGATCAACAATAAGGCTGATTCAAGCTAAGGGACTTTGTGGCTGCTAAACTCGCCACTACCTAATTGAATACATAAATACTATCACTACTTCTTAAGAAATTTAGGTTCAAAACTGAGCTCTAGTTGCATTTCCTCGTTCATTAAATGAGTGACATGTGGCCACAAGACATTGGAATGCTAGTCTCCAAAGACCTGAAAATGACTATCACCTATGGGACAATAGAAAGCACATAGTAGCCATGCATAGCCTACCAAGCAGAGGAAAGAGAAGCAAAATAAAGGATGTTATCAAAGAAATGCATGTATGAAAAGGAAGATGGGCTGGTCATATGGTCAAAGTAAGAGATAATAAGAGAGGAGATAAATAGTCTATAATTTTCACTGGACTTGCAGTCAAGAAGATTACAATTCAAATCCCACTTCAGAGACTCCATGTGTATTATCCTGGGCAAGTCAGTTAACCTTTTATGTGTTTTAGATTCTTCACCCATAAAAAGAAACATGGATCTATTAACTTCCAAGATACCTTCCAACTCTATATTGATGGTTCTATATATTTTCAAAAGAAATTGAAGAAGACATCTAGTTGATTAGGCAAGTTTACAGTGATTAACACAGAGCAAGACCTGGAAGGCATACAGCGGTCATGGTTTCTATCACTAGAGGAAATAACCATATCAGTGACATGACAAATCCATTTGGAGTATTTTAATACCAAAATAGAAAAAATAATCTATATCCTTCTTCCCTCACAAGCTGTTATCATAATCATTTTATGTTTATAAAAATCATTTATTTGATCTTCACTATAATTTAGGGAGGTATTTTGGGAAGTTATTATCATCCCTCTTTTACAAATGAGGAAACTGAGGGTTAAGGAATTGATGTGGCTTGCCTAGGATAATGCAAGTAGTAAATGGAAGAGCCAATAGTGAAATCCAAGATCCAGAAAGATAATAGATATGAAAACCTTTTGGAAGGTATGTGTAAAGCATCATGCAATATAGGGGACTGGTATGAATGATTTCAATAGAGACACAGGAAAGAGGAAGAACTCTATGGCAGTGGGCCCATGACTCAGCCCAGACTGCTAAGCTATATCTTCTATGTCAATCAACTGCCATCAGTTCTTTTTTGTCAATCCATGTCAGGATTTAAAAAAAAAAAAAAAAAAGGCCTGCTTGAGCTCGTGAGGGATTCAGAAGCCAGAACTTCAAAGGGGCGAAATCATGTCACAGATAAAAACATAGAAAGATGGCAAAGGCAGCAGCAGACATTACAGTTCTATGAAGAATGGGTACAACAAAAATGACCTTGCTTTTCCCTAAAGAAACCTGACATTTGATAATGATTTGTGATGCTTTTGCTGAAAGACCATAAGTTCCATGAAAGGATTTTGAAGACAAAAATCAATTTTGCACATAAAATGGGAAGAGAAAACCCCTTGAGGAGGTAGAGAAACAATCTATTCAAAGGAACGATGTGGAGAAATATTCTCTGCATACTTCCCACTAAATAAATTTTTTGAGTTGCAACAAGACTATATCAATATTATTATCCTCATCCACTAAATAGTAGCAATAGCATAAGAATGACTCAAGGAAGGGAACAATCCAGTTTCTTTTTCTTTCTTTCTCTTTCCCTCTTTTTCCTTTTACTTCCTTCCTCTCTCTTTATCTTTCTCTCTCTCCTTTTTTCTTTCTCTTTTTGCCTCCTTCTTCACAGCTATCAGACTGATGCAATCCTCTCCATCACCTTGCCTGAAAATTGACTCAGTCACTATTATTTCGTGCACTAGCTATTTAAAAGAAGACAAATATATAAAAATACTTCAAAGCCCTTTAATGATGTCCCATGACACATTGAACATTTAATGTCCAAGCACTGGCCTCTAGCATCCCCTTAGGACATTTTATAATTTTTTAAATACTGAATTCAAGTAAGAAATATTAACTGCACCTCACCATTCCCTCCTCCCAGACTAAGAGAGATTCCATTTTTTTAAATTTCAGGATGAAGGAGAATTCCTGAACAGGGATCACAATTATAGAAAGATTAAGGGTAACTGAATTCATTCTTGAAAATTAGCCTAGAGTACACATTAACTCTTCAGTGGATGCAATGCTTGAAAATATACATGACAAAAAGAGAAGCAAGCTATATACGTAGGCAAAAAAAATTTGGGAAAGAGTAATGAATAGTTAGAATATGACAGACAAGGAGACAACATGTATAAAATCATGGGTGATAATGGCACTTTCACATGTGAGAATTTTGTTTATCATTGATTGTAAAAGGTAGTTTAGACACCCAAAAGCACTGTAGAAGGCAGGGTTCTGTTGCATTGCTCATACCTGAGTTTTAGACCTGGAAGGCAGTTCCAGGGTGAAGAGAAACACTAGCACACCAGAGCTTGTGGTCACACTGGAGCAAATCCCCGGGGGAAAAAAGAGTACTTGTGGTCACACAGAGACAAGAACAAAGACCAGGAAAGGAATAAACACACCTCTCTTTAAATAATACCACCTTAGAAAATCTGAAAACTTAAAGATACCCAAAACAAGCTCTAAAAACAGCTGCACAAAACCCCTGAAGCTTTAAAAGAGAGCCCAATTTTAACAAAGAGTTAAAATCAAAAAATAGAGTAAACAAATGAGCAAACATCAGAAAAAAATCTGACAATAGAAAGTATGGTGACAAGAAAGATCAAAACACATGCAGAAGACAACAAAGTCGAAATTCCTATATCAAAATCCTCAAAGAAAAATACAAATTGGTCTCAGGCTATGGAAGAGCTGTAAAAGAATTTTTTAAATCAAGTAAAAAAGGTAGAGGAAAATTGAGAATAGAATTGATATTGATACAAGAAAATCATAAAAAATTAGTCAACATCTTGGTAAAAGAGACACACAAAAAAATTCTGAAAAAAAGAGCACCTTACAAAAGAGATTAGGCCAAATGGTAAAAGAGGTAGAAAAACCCATTGAAGAAGAGGACACCTTGAAAAGCAGAATTGATCAAATGAAAAAGTTTACACAAAAATACACTCATTGAAATAGGTCCTTAAAAAGTAGAATTGGGCAAGTGAAAGCCAATGAATTATGAGAGATCAAGAAACAATAAAGCAAAAACAAAAAAATGAAAAGGTAGAAAACAATGTAAAATATCTCTTTGGAAAAACAACTAATCTGGAAAATAGATCTAGGAAAGATAATTTAAAAGTACTGTAATACCTGAAAATCATGATCAGAAAAGGCCTAGACCTCATCTTTCAAGAAATTATCAAGGAAAACTATCAAGGAAAACTATTCTAGAACTAGAGGTAAAATAGAAATTGAATTAATCCATTAATCATCTCCTGAAAGATATTCCCAAATGAAAACTCCTAACAATATTGTAGCCAAATTCTAAAGCTCCCAGCAAGGGGAAAATTTGACAAACTCCCAAAAGGAAACAATTCAAGTATCATGGAACTACAGTCAAGAAATCACAAGATTTATCAGCTTCTGCATTAAATGATCAGACAACTTGGAAAATAATATTTTGGAAGGCTTTTTTGGCCAAGAATAACATACCCAGCAAAACAAAGTAAAATCCTTCAGGGAAAAAATGGATATTCAAACAAATAGAAGACATTCAAGTATTCTTGATGAAAAGACCAGAGCTAATATAAAATTTTACTTTCAAATACAAGACACACACACACACACACACACACACAAAAAGGGAGACAGAGATGAAGACAGACAGCAGCATAGGCATGAGTTGAATATTATGGGATGATATCTTAAAAATTACAATTAAGGGGTGAAAAGAGGAATGTGCTAGGAGAAAGAGAAAGAGACATAGATTAGAATAAATTATCATGCATAAAAAAAGCAAGAGTAGCTTTTACAGTTGAGGGGGAGAAATGGAAGGTGACAGGGAATGTTTGAACTTTATTCTCACTGGAATTGACTCAAAAAGGAAATAATATAGATGTGCATTTGAGTATGAAAATCTATTTTATCATACAGGAAAATAGGAAGGGAAGGGGATAAAATAAGGGACGGTAGAGCTGATAGAAAGGAGGGCATATTGGGGGAGGTAGTAGTCAGAAGCAAAATACTTTTGAAAGGGGACAAAGTGAAAGTAAAAAGAAAATGGAATAAAAAGGAAGGAAAGAGTATCGGGAAATATAGTTAGCAATCATAATTTTGAAAAAAAAAATTTTAAGTAAGTTTCTCTGATAAAGGCCTCATTTCTCAAATATATAAAAACTGAGTCAAATTAAAAAAAAAAAATAAGACCATTGATAAATGGTCAGAGGATATGAAGAGTCACTTTTCAGATTAGGTAATCAAAGCTGTCTATAGCCATAGGAAAAAATGTTCTAAATTACTATTGATTAGAGAAATACACATTAAGACACTTCTGAGGTACTACTTCATACCTATAGGATTGGCTACTAGGACAGAAAAGGATCATGAAAAGTGTTGGGAGGGGATATAGGAAAATTGAGACATTAATGCATTAGTAGCAGAGTTATGAACTGATTTATATAAAGTAGTTTGGAACTATGCCCAAACAGCTATAAAACTGTGCATACCCTTGACCCAACAATACTACTACTTAGATCTATATCCCAAAAAAGGGGGAAAAAGAAAAAGGATTTATGTGTACCAAAATGTTTATAGCAGCTCTTTTCTGATAACAGAGAATTGGAGACTGAATTATTGATGGATTCTAAATATAGAATGAAGCTTACTTTTTAAATTTTAATTTGGGGTGGGTGGGGTGGGAAGGATTGTCTGTTTTCTTTTACAACATCAGTAAGATAGAGTTGTGTTTTTCACGATAGCATATGTATAATCTGTATCAGATCACTTGCTTCTCAATGAGGGAAGAGAGAAAAGAATTTGGACCTCAAAATTTAAAAACAAAATCAAATGCTAAAAATTGTTTTTACATGTAAATGGGGGGAATAAAATACTAAAAAATAGTTTGCTCATGGAAGAATTGTTCTGAAGAGATCAAGTGATGAGTATATCACAATACAGAAAGGGAAGGAAAGAATGAGCAACTCTGGTAAGAAATGACCAACAAGATGATTTCAGAAAGGCCTGGAGAGACTTATACGAACTCATGCTGAGTGAAATGAGCAGGACCAGGAGATCATTATATACTTCAACAACAATACTAAATGATGATCAATTTTGATGGATCTGGCCATCTTCAGCAATGAGATGAACCAAATCAGTTCCAATGGAGCAGTAATGAACTGAACCAGCTACACCCAGCGAAAGAACTCTGGGAGATGAATAAGAACCATTACACTGAATTCCCAATCCCTATATTTCTGCCTGCCTGCATTTTTTTTTTTATTTCCTTCACAGGCTAATTGTACAATCTTTCAGAGCCCAATTCTTTTTGAACAGCAAAATAATGGTTTGAACATGTATACTTATTTTGTATTTAATTTATACTTTAATATATTTAACATGTATTGGTCATCCTGCCATCTAAGAGAGGGGGTGGGAGGAAAGAGGGGAAAAATTGGAACAAAAGCTTTGGCAATTGTCAATGCTGTAAAATTACCCATGCATTTAACTCATAAATAAAAAGCTATTTAAAAAAAAGGAATGAGCAACTCTATGAATCCACCAAGTTTTAAGGTTTCCTTAAAATTATATAAATAACATTCAGAAGCATAAAAGATGGAATGTTATGAAGGACTCTCCTATCCTTTGAGGATATTGAAAAGAATATCCTGATCTCAAGAAAACTAAATATTTTTCCAAAGCAAAGAGACAGAAATTAACTACCAAATAAAGTTCAAAATCCTCAGACTGACAGGAAAGACTTTATACAAGAGGTCCCAACCTATCTTTCCAGTAACATACCTCTCCCCCTAGTCTGGTACTTATATTCTGCACTCTAGGTAAAATGGATTACTCAGTGCATCTATCATGTATTATTTTGCAATACTGTTTTATGCATAGCTACCAACTCAAATGGCAAGGACCATGTCTTAATCTG
The DNA here is from genome assembly GCF_902635505.1 of Sarcophilus harrisii. NCBI lineage: Eukaryota > Metazoa > Chordata > Mammalia > Dasyuromorphia > Dasyuridae > Sarcophilus > Sarcophilus harrisii. Next base: position 484,694,427 of record NC_045428.1, on the reverse strand, counting down.
AATTTTTTTCTCTCTCCAACCTCCTAGCAGAGTGCACAATGCATAGTAGGTGCAAAAAAAAAAAAATCTCTGTTGTTCTGCATTAACTCTAAGTCAGTAGCAATTCTATCAAAGATCTGTCATAAAGTTTTTGAACTGTAAGGGGAGAAATAGAAGTTTTAAATTGCAATCTCCCTGACCTTCCACTTAAGATTAAACATCAAGGAGGAAAAACTTAGTTCAGTTTCTCTTCTCTTGCAATACTTTGGGGGCTCATTCTCTTGAGATTCAATAAATATTAATGGGATTGAACAAAATACCATAATCTTTCAAAAACATCTGGGATTAATTTGGCAATAGAGTTTCCATTTTATAAATACAAATAAAAAACAGCCACCATTCCAATCATGTTTACTCTTTTCAAGTACTTCAAAAATGGGGAAAATCCATGTTGTATACACAAGTCAAGAGAACTTCTCTATGTTATTTTATGAAAGAATATGTGAAAGCAATTAGCATCATTCTTAAGCACTAATATGGTTTAGTATGTTAAAATTATTCCATCCATAGTATTCTTTACTTTAACCAGTTTATGTCCTGTAGCCACCAAAAACATGTGAGAATAAAGTCAAAATGACCATATGAAGAAAAAATTATCAACAGAGGTCAAAAGAATCAACTAAATTACATATCTAAAGAAAAACTTTGCTTCTTCTGTGATTCCATTTGTGTTTAATTGCCTTCCAATCCGTTTTCTATAGTATCAACTTGACATTCCTAAAGCCATATTTGCCCAAATCATCTCTCTACTCACGACACTCCAAAGATTTACCATTAACTCTAAGATAAATTATAAAGTGTTCTCATTGGCATTTAAACTCCTTCAGAGCTCACTCCATCCTATCTTTCCAAATTTACTGCATATTACTCCCCTTTAGGCTACCTACATGCCAGCCAAACTGGCCTACTCAGTTTTAACCATTGGTAAGATTCCATCCATCAGCTCCATGCATCTGCAAAAGCTGGCCTATGCCTAAAATATAATCCCTCTTCAGTTCTGCTTTAAAGAATCTATCACTTCTTTCAATGCTTAGTTTAGACTAGAGTTTAGCTCTAATCCCTCCGGTTCCCACCCCAATTTTTTGGTCTCCTCCCCACCTATATTTTGAATGTATTCTGTATTTATTTATCTGTGTAAGTCTCACTCTCAAAAGAATGTAAACTCCTTGAGGGTAGGGATTGTTACATTTTTTTTTTTTTACTTTTGTGCTCAGTGCCTCACAGAGAGCATTTAATAAATGCTTGCTGAATTGATCGATCAATTGGATGACATTAAGGCTCCCTTCTGATTCTAAATTCTCTGAAGCTCTTCAATGATTTCTCATTACGAAGGAGACCATATAATCCAGTTTGCACATAAATCAAACCCCTCCTGTTTCTTATTGCCCAGGAAATAATGCTTTATTAAGCACCTAACTAAAAATCTCTGTGCAAAATATAAAGATAGTTAAGATACTGAATTTCCTCCCTGCCCTCATGCAGATTACAACTTGGTAAGGGAGTGATATTACACATGATAAATATGTAATGTGATACCAAAATTATAGTGTATAATAGATGAGGTAAGAACTTTACATATATGTGTGTGTGTGTGTGTGTGTGTGTGTGAGAGAGAGAGAGAGAGATCAGTGAATATTTCATGGAAGAGAGAACAGTTGAATTGAGTTTTGAAGGACAGGATTTTAACAGACTCTGACGACTTTGCATCTATCTTATAAATATACATCCTATCTCTCCCAATAGAATATAAACTCCTTGATGGCAGGGTGAGATCCTAGAGATCCTACCACAGCATTTGGCACTTGGTAGTAATTTAATAAATGTTTGATAATTGATTAGCTAAAGTAGAGTTAAGAATTGCCCATGTAGTATATGATAGAGCTAGAGGACAGAACTGAAGTTGACTATGAGCTGAGAAGATAAGGTGCCTCTGACACCAGACTAAATAGATTGGACTTTATTTCCTGTGCATTAGGATGAAGTTGAAGGGTATTAAGCAGTGTTGTGACCTGATCAGATCTTTGAGTAAGATGGACAAATCGGGTCTGGAAAGATGACCTGGAATGGAAAGAAGCAGAAACAGAAGACTAGGATGTTACTGTAGAGGTTCAGTTAGTTGGATAATGAGGTCATAGTATTTATTAATAGTGGGAACTGAAAGGAAAGCAAAAAATTCAGAGATATCACACAGAGAGAAATAGAACTTGGTTCAATGTAGAAGATGAAAGATAGTTAAGAGCCAAAGGTAATAACAAGATTTTGAACGTGGAAGATTGGTGCTGTCAGGATAACAACAGGAATAGATGAATGTGATAACATCAAAATAAAGCAGGAAAAATTGAAAAGGAATTAAATTTGGAGGGAAATACAAGTTAAATTCTGGATGTGTTAAGTTTTGAGATGTCTGGTAAATGTAGAAGGAGACATCCAGTGGGCACTGGAAATGGGTTTAGAGTCCACAAGTCCTGGTGTTGACAGAGTTGAGAATCATTAACATGTAGGAGTCTGTTAAAGCCTTAGAATAAATGAGGTCTCCCCAGAAGGAAGTATAAAGAGAGGGAAGACAAAAGATCAAGGTTGTGAGGTAGTGTACAATGGTTCCTAGCAAACTGGAGTTTCTAATGACAGAGTAAAAACTGAATAAGGAGATATATAGTACAAATGAGTAAAATCCCTCAACTGCTAGCACCTACTCCTCCAAGCTTATCTCAAGTTTGCTTTGAATATGTGTTGCATACATCTTGTTTCCTCCATTAGATCCTCTTTTGTCCTTGTCTCAGCACTCATCATAGTACCTGAATATAACAAGTCCACCATAAATGCTTGTTGGCAATTGGATAATTGTTTATGAGAATGGCATCTGGAAGATTCTGGAGGTGGCACAGTAACAGGTAATGATCTAAAAATTATTTCCCATGTTGATGAATGGCTATAACTGGGAATGGAAGTAAAGGTATGTCAAAACTAGAAGGATCATCAGTATTATTTAAATCCTTTATGAAAGAGTGTGAATCAAGTGCTGTAGTAATTGGAAAGAGGAAACTGGAAGAACAGCCTAGAGAGGGACAGAAATATATATATAATCATGAACTCCTAAAAAAGATAAATGAAGGATGACTTGTATTATTTTAGCTGCATATACATAGTTTCTGGTATGTTATCTTCCTCATTATGTTTGAAGACAGTATTTTTGCCTCTCTTTTTATTCCTAAAATTTAGCATAGTACTTGGCTTAATAGTAGTAAAGGGCTTAATAAATAAATGTACCCCCATTTCTAGCACAATACTTGGAACATCATGGGCACCTGAACACTTGTTTAATGTATTAATTTCAGAATGAGAGACTAGAAACAGCTGGGAAAAGAAATAACAAACCTTTCTCTTGACCTTCTGAATGAGTAAAGGAGAAATGGATGTGTACTGTTCCTAATGTCCAGATATATGGAAAGGGCATAAGGATGAGTTGGTGACTGATATTTTATTCAGTTCTGCCAATATCTGGGTGACCTTGGACATGTAATTCCAAGAAAAGAATGAAGTATAACAAGAGAGAAGGGGGGAAGAAGATAAATGGGTACCTAAAGCAAAACAATTTTTAAAAGGAAAATATCAGTAGTTCTCACCCAGTCATTCACCTGAAATGTGTCTGTCAGAAACGAGCCACTTTACTCTATACTAAGGCAAAGCAGAACTAACTACATCCTTGATGTCACAACTGCAATATTACTGAGGCTGGCTTGACAATTTGCACTTGTTTCCTGCCTCAAAATAAAGGAGAAAGTACAAAGAGGCAGAAGCTAAAAGAGAATGAAAATTTATCTAATTCACAGTCAACTAAAATGCTGTAGGCCCAAGGCCAAAGAGTATTCTTGGACTGGATGGATTTGGGTGCCCTAAATTTAACCAGCTGGAGTTCTTTTTTAAGTATCATCTTATTCAACCTTTTAGAAGCAAAGACTTTGCTTCTTAATGTACAATTTACATTTTCTCATAAAGAAGGAACAGAATGTCCTTGGCTTAGCTATCCCCTAATGTGCCTGTCTCTTCCAGGGGCATTTTCCCCTTGCAGCTGTTTCCTTTGTTAACAGTCAGACCTTCTAATCAAACATGTAGAGGAAGAGTGGATTGTCACCTATGAACTAGAACTTGTACGTGGGTACTAGTTGAAGGGTCCCTAGCTACCACTTACTTATCTAAGCAAACTCCTCCAATTACAATAGTATATAAGCTTCTTTAGCGAAGGAAATCTTGTTTTTGTGTATATATATCCCAGCACTTAGCACTGTACTTGACCCTCATTAAATGATCTTTATTCATTCATTCATTTATTCACTCTTCCCTAATCAATTGTCACAAGCCCAGACCATTCAATCATTTAGTACATCTTCCCCAGTTGTCATAAGACCTGACTAAAATTCAAACCATTTGAATGGTTTGAATGTGAGAATTGGAAAGAATATTTCACAGTTACTTAAGCACTTTTGTGTTCTTAGGAAAGTAATTTCTCATCTTTGTGCCTCAGTTTCCTCATCTGTAAAATGAGGAGATTGAATTAGATAACATCTAAATTTTCTTCTATGACCCTAAATCTATGACCCTATGATTATGGACTCCAACTCCTTCATTTTAAAGAGAAGCAAACTGAAGTCAAAAGGAAGAAATTGAGTTGTCCAAGATCTCATGATTAATAAAAGGATTTGTCAATACTAGAACTCAGGTCTTCTAACAATTTATGAACTACATATTGAGGTTTTTCCTTAATTCTTAAAATATTCAATCCGTCCTCCATACCAGCAGCCAAAGAGCCACTTTGCTTAAGTGCATATCTGACCATGTCACCCCCAATTAATCAACTGTAGTGGCTGAATTTATGTCTTCTTTAGGTGGCACTTTTTAAAATGCAAACATTTTATGAATGGATTACACATCATTTGTAATGACAACAAACTCTGCCTTCCATTTGTTTATTACTTTTAACCTTTCAGAGTGCTTTCACATCTATTATACCATTTAATCTTCATAAGAGCCCAGTGAAATATGTAAGACAGGTAATATTGCCCATTCCTATATAAGAAAAAGGAAAACTGAAAAACAGATGTGCCTTATCAAAGGACCTCTGACTACCAGCCATAAGTCTTTTCCACTATATTATACTATTACCATTGTAGTATGAATGAGTTTCCATGAAATTCATGTCAGATAGCTGCAGAAAAATAAGTGGAATCAGAGGATGCTGCCAGGAGAAGAACATGCTCAAATTGGGATACCAAAATGAGTTACCCTAGGAATCCAGGGGCAACATGAGAGCACTAAGTACCCAGTGTGATGGTGAAGAAAAAGAAAAGACATAGATATAAAGAATAAATGGGAAAATATGAAATCCAAAACTAATTCTTAGTTTTGCCTTGAGACAGGCAGTGCATATATTATATCTAGTAATATACTTATACCAATATACTTATATCAGTTATATATTGATCTAAAACATGCAAACAATGTGCACAAGAGAAGGCTTGTTGTCAGGGCCCTATCCCTGAGAAAGCACAGGGAAACAGTTTCAGTAATAATAATGAACAGTTTTTATTCCACTTTTTAAAGTTTGCAAGGAGTTTTTTATATTTCATCTTATTTGAATCTCACAACAACCCTGTGAACTAGATGCTATTGCTGCTGCTGCTACTATTACCACCGCTACTTCTGCTACTACTACTATTACTATTACTACTACTACTACTACTACTACTACTACTACTATAACTAATACTATTACTACTACTACCACTACTTATGATAATTATATTTATTATGATAACAGATAAGAACCTGATCTCAAAGAAGTTAAATGGCTCATTTATGATCACAATAAGTGTCAAAAGAAACATTCATACTCTGGTGTGGAAATCTAGTCACCTACCATATTGTCTTCCTGCTCACACATCTGTCCTTTCAGCCAGTTATTCCCCAAGAGTTGCTCAGCCTGGTTTGGTATATTGGTTTTTGTTCTTCCTTCCACAGCAACCACAGGAAAGTCCTGAGTTTGAGACCAAAAACTACATCAATTTTCAAGACTTTTCCTTATTGCCTTTTGTGTATACTATATTCAATCAAGTATTTATTAAGCACCTAATATATGTGTCAAACATTGTATTAGGAGCTAAAGACACAAAGAAAAATAATGAAACAAACCTTATGTTCAAAAAAGTTATATTCTAATGGGGTTGTAAAAAGAGTGTATATCATATATAAAGAATAAATACAAAGAGAATAAATGCAAATGAGCACAAAGTAGTTAGGTACAGTCATTAGGGAAGGAGGGAAACAGGAATTGGAAGAATCAAAAGAGCTTCATGTAGAACGTGGTGTTTGAAAGTCATCTTGAAAGAAGAGAGAGATTTTATGAGTCAGAAGTGAGAAAAAGGAACATTGTGGACTTGAGGGATGGCCAAGGCAAAATCAGAGAGACAGGGAGATAATATGCTTTGTGGGAAGATCAGAGAAAAATCAGTTTGGATAGAGTGCCACGTATAGAAATATATAGAGACTAGAACCAGGCTATAAAGGGCCTTAAAAGTTAGAGAGGATGTTTTATTTTATCCAAGAGGCAATAGAGAGTTCCTACAATTGACTGAGTACAGAAATGGCATAATCAGGTGTTCACTTAAGGAAAATAATTTCACCAACTGTATGGAGAATGGATGAAAGTGAGAAAAGACTTTAGGCAGGGAGATAAATTAGGAAACTATTGTTGCAAGTGAGCTAAAGTGGTGGCTCTGTAGAGAGAAGGGGAGAGATGTAGGTCAGAGATATGGTGGAGGAAGAAAAACTGATCACTGCCTGTGAATATGTAGGATGCAGGAGAGTAAGTTGAAGAAAACAGGTAAATAATGAACCTGAAAGAGTGAAAGAATTGTGCTACCTTTGACATAAATAGAGAAGTTTGGAAGAGAGAAGAGATATGGAAGCCAATGAGTTCTGTTTTGTAGATGTCGAACTTGAGATTTCTCTAGGACATCCAGTTTGAAATGGCTAACAAAGTTATCCTTGTGGGACTGAAGTGCCAGAGAAATCAAGTTAGATCTGGGAGTCATCTGCATAAAAATGATAATTAAATCAATGGAATCTGATGAGATCAGGAAAAGAGAACGAAAAAGACAGACAGACAAAGACAGGGTGAGGGAGAGATTCCAGAAAGAGTCTTGGGGTACACTCACAGTTAAAAGGTATGCTGTAAATAAATGAGCCAGCAAAGGAGACTGAAAAAGAACAGTCAGGGATGGTATACAGGAGAAAACCTTGGTTAATAGTGTCAAATGCAGCAGAAAAATTAAGGATGAGGTCAGAGAAAAGAACATCAGATATGGCAATAAGAGATCATTACTAGATTGTAGATTATTTGGAAGGAGCACAGAGCAGTTTCAGTTAATTGTGGGGCTGAAAAGGAAAATGCAAAGAGCTGAGAAGGAATGAGATGAGAGGTGGGTCAGACCAAGCAATATAGTCAGCTTTTTCCAGGAATTTTGCTGAGAAAGGGAAAAGAAATATAGGACAATAAATTTGTAGGGATGATAGAGTCTAGCAAAGATTTTTTAATGTAAGAAAATATTCTATGGATACATACTCTATGTGATTTTGCTGTATCATATGATGAGGGGAAAACAAAAATAAATAAGAAATGCCCTTTGACCTCAAGGAGTTTATAACCTAGAGAGAAGAGACAGTTACACAAATAACTTTTAATAGTGTGATTTTTTTTTAAAAAAGCACAAAAGCCTATAGAAAAATGGAGGGAGCATTAGGAAAGGGTTCATTAAAAAGACAGTATTTGAACTGTGTCTTACAACATGGATAGAATTTTAAATAATGGAAGTTAGAAAGGGGAGTTCATATATTTGGGGAAATGAGGTATAATTTAATTTGACCAGATTATATGATAAAGTAGTGGGAATAATAGGAAGATGAGTCAAGAAAAGTAAATTGAGACTAGATTGTTGTAATTTGGATTGTGAATTCCAGGCATAAAACTTTACATTTAATAATGCAGGCAATAAAGAAACTTTAAAGGTGGAGGGAGTGACTCAACTGATAAGAGCTGTGTAAAGGAAGATATCCTGGGTTAGTTAGTATGATAGATTAAAAGGGATATGATACGATATGATGTGATAAACATTTGTTAAGCATTTGCTATGTGCCAGGCACTGTGCTAAGCAGTGGAGATACAAATTTCAAAAATAAAAACAGTCTCTGCCTTCAAAAAAGCTATATTTTGATAAGAGAATATAATATACAAAAGAAAGCTCAAAGCAGGAGGGAAGGAATTTCCAGAAGATACTTTGTAGAGGAAATGATGAAAATGATGATGGAGTTGAAACCAAGAAAAGCAGGTGATATAAAATGAAGAATTGGCCAAGAATTTTGAGTCTTCTATAAAGGGAGGCTGTGGGAAGAATTTATTTTTGCTCTCCCTTCAGTCTGCCAATCAGAAAGGCAGAAGCAACTAAAGATACTGATGAGACATGAGTAGCAAAGATGAAGCAATCTTTGTGATGATGAGTTTCCTGGTGATGTTTGTTTAGCAAATAGATTTAAAACCAAGCAGTGCACTTGGTGGTGAATTATAGGAGAGAAAGGGAGAAAAACCATACAAATAGGGAGAGCCATTTAAAAAGATGTTGTAGTAGGTCCTAAATAGATTAATAGCAAGAAGAATAGAAAGGAAGGAAAAGATATAGGAAACATTGCTAAAAACTGATTGGAAACTTCCATCCACTAGTCCTAGTTCTTAAAATGATCTAGAATAAATAGAATTAATCTTTCTAATAAATGCTTGTCTATGAAGATGACTATAATTCTTCTGTCAGGCCTTGCTTTTCCATTATGAATGTCCTTTGTTTCTTCTGTCATTGTTTTTTAAGTCCTGGTTTTATTTTCCCTTTCTCTATCCTAGTTGTCCTTTCTACATGGACTTGTTTTTCAGTATTTATTTTACACAGAAAAGTTTGATACGTAAAACTAAAAATAATACCCAAACTCCTGTTGTATTCCAAACAGATAATTAAATACCTGTCTATGACCTGTCAATGATATTAGGCATTAGATGCAAATTTTAACTAGATGACACATTCAGTTCAAGTTGTTGACTTCAAAACTAAAACTATTCCCCTTATAGCCCTTTGAGTCATACCCTAAATAATATTCCCATGTCCATGGGACCATGTCATTATGAAATCCAGCTTGCCTAGCCATCTCTTTCCTAGGCCAGACTTTCAACTCTGCCCCAGTCATTCTCAATAACACCAATATTTTACATTATTGTAGTCATGTAAAAACATAATTTTCAAATCTTTTCACATCTATTTTCTCAACTGATTCTAGCAACAATAAAATAAAAAAAATATTATCCCTATTTGAATTAGGAAATTAGAGCTTAAAGTGATTTTCCCCATTGTAATAGAGTTCACAAGAGTCAGAACCAGGATTTGAACCCAGGTTTTCTTGCTCTTATTACAATTTTCTTTTAGTAATACAAGGGACCCATGGGATGCTGTTGGTATTGTCAGGATTTTGTTCTTTTTTTTTTTCCTTCACTATGATCTCCTGTATCACCATTTATTTATATCCAAACACTCAGATCATGAACTAAGGAAATAGAAGAAACTGTCTACTTTATTCCTAGATAAGGAAAGTGTATCTTTCCATATATTTTCCATCAAAGTGACAGAGTATTTAATATTTTAACTAGGCCCATTTATTTCTAACTCCTCATCATTAGTTCACACAACTTCCCTTTTCCTTCCCAGAAGATGATTTGGGGAGTGGAAGGAAAAGAGAGTTTCTTTTAATCTGGCCTGATGGGAGCCCAGAGTGCTTCTTTACAATAGGTCATATTATCATAATTTAAATTAATGTTCTTTTGGAGGTTTTAATATTTCCAATTTTATTCTTGTGATCTTTGCAGTTAGTTTTTGAAGTCCAGGATTATGAGATCCCTAAGGAAAGGAGGAGCTAGATTTGATTAATTTTGTGTCATGCTTTTCAGTGAATGATATTCTTCAATTTTATCCGAATGCCTGAAGGAAGGAATGATAGCTAAAAAAAAAAAATGTAGATACCCCCAGTCTTCATCAGAATACACCTGGTCCAAGGGCCCATTCAGGACTCTGCTGGAAAAATTGCACTCATGTTCTCTAGATAGAGATAACACAATATGACTACAACAAATAATTTCTAATTTTCACCATCAACTCAATAGTGCTTATGGTCACAGATCCTATCACTACAGATAAGACAGTGCATAAGAAACACAAGAACTGACCTACTTACCCCCACTGGCTACCATTCCCTATGTCTGTGACTTGACCTAGTCCTACACGTTGATGACAAAGGTGGTTGGGGAAGGAAGAAGCAGGAGAACAAAAGAGTGTTCTTGTTCAGCCTAAAATTCTTACCAGGTTATTTAGTTAATAAAGGTTAGATAAAAACACAAGAGATCAGTGTCTCTGGAGACCAATATTGTGGTTATTATATGAGTGAATTACCAGAACATGGAACCCCTTAAGCCTCCCCCATTAGCACATTAATTCAGTGAACATTATTAATTATCTATTACATGCAGGGCAATATGAATGGAATAAAAATGAGTGAGACGTGGTCTCTGCCCTCACACAGTCCAGTAGAAGAGATATGATACATCTAAAAGTAATTATACCAGTAATTAAAACAAGGCTGATCAGATTAATTACTAGATCCCTGCAATCATAAGTTTCCGGCTTAGTTAGGTGTCTGTTAGAATCTTATCTACTTAGGTGGTTAAACTTAAGATCCTAGCTTACCTCTACTACAGACCCCATGACACTGAAAGGAACAAAGAGTACTGGAGCTGTCATGACACTGTAGTTCAGTTCTACCACTTATTAATATGACATTGAACAAGTCCCTTAACTTCTCTAGCTTTCAGTATCCTCCTCCATAAAATAAAGGGATTAAGTTCTAAAATCTTTTCCAGCTATAAGCATTCAAACCTATGATCAGACAGGAATCTATAAGCCAAACTTCATAAAAGAGCACTGTACTATAAAGCTCTTCCAGTCAAGGATTATTCCCCAATAAATATACATAAGTGAGTCAGATCTGATTGTAGGATTTTATTCTTCATGGAAGAGTAGACAAGAATCCTTGTCCCGGGACAATGACTAGAGCAAATTACACTGAGCAGAGTACCCAAAATCTATCCAAAAAAAAAAAAAAAAGACTGAAAAAAAGGATAATGAGAGAGAGACAGAGACAGAGAGAGACAGCGACAGACAGACAGACAGACAGACAGAGAGGGAGGGGAAGGAGGGAAAAAGGAGGGAGAGAGAAAGAGAGAGAGAGAGAGAGAGAGAGAGAGAGAGAGAGAGAGAATGAGAATGAAAGCTAGCTTAAACCTGACAGTTGAGTTCAATAGTCCTGTCATAAAAGCATCCTATAACAACAGCCTATTCTCAGAGCTATTACATATTGAATAGCTTGGAGAAATTGAAGTATCCAGTAAGGCAGATGATATAAGCAAGAAATGGTAGAATTTCTATGATGGTTTTACTAGTGCCCACTATCCTTTGGGTAGGCAGGCAGAGGTTTTGCCAAGCTGATAAGTTAGCAGGATACCAAAATGTCTAAATGTACAATTGTCGGTATTTGTTCAGTTGTTTCATTCATGTTCAACTCTTCTTGACTCCAACTGGGGTTTTCTTGGCAAAGACACTTATTTTCCAAATGTGGAAACTGAAGCAAACAAGGTTAAGTGACTTACTCAGGGTCATACAGCTAGTAAGTACCTGAGTCTAGATTTGAACTCAGGAAGATGTCTTTCTGATTCCAAGCTCAATGTTCTATCCCCTGTGCTACCTAGCTGCCAGTGTTACATAATAACTGCTGCTATTTATATCAATAAATCGATCACAACCATTTTTAAGAGCCTACTGTATTAGCCTCTTGGGTTATAAAGACAAAAAGGAATCAGCCTCTGCCCTTAATAATTTTATGTTCTATCAGATGATCTTATATTCGATATTTGCAGGGGGTGATGTAAGGACCTGGTCCACAATGGCCTAATTCCTTTTGCCTCTCAATATCTGTGGTGCTGAAATTGGTAAAATGAATGAATGGGACAAGAAGGGTTTTTTTTTTTTTTGGTTGTCTTTTTTTTAATCTTTTTTTTTTTATTTTAAACTTAACAAACACCAAATAGAACAGATATTCTCATACATAAAATGAAGCAGAAAAGTAGGCTTTTGTTGCTTTTCTTTTTAAGCATTTAACAAATTCACTTTGCAATTTCCAAAACTGTATTAATGATATGTAATTGTTTTTTACCTTCCCTCTTTCCTCTTTCTACTTTCAATGATCTTTTTGTTTATTTCCTTTTGTTTTTCTTTCTTTCTTTTTTTTTTTTTTTTTTTTGCTGCTCTATTCCTAATAAGAATAGGGATCTTAGATTAATTAATCTAATTAATTAGGTATTTTAGATTAATCCAATCTAAGACTTTGACTCACAAATTTCTATTGAAAATTAGAAAGAAAAACAAAACCCTTGTAAAATATATGCATAGTCAATCAAAATATTCAAACAGGGAAATTTCAAGGAGAGAAGAGAATAGCAACCAAAAGCTTTTGGGGAGAAGCAAAAGGACAACTGGGATTGGCTACTTAATGGGAAGGGCTGGGCAGAAACAAATATCTATTTCATCGCATTTCTACCCAGGATTAGTTTATAGATATTACCACAGTGGTGGCAGCGAGAAGGGAGCCCTGTTTTCCTCTATTAACAGTAATGCCATCTTGGGAAAAAACTCCTTTTCAAGAGTAAATGGACCTTTCCTGGATTTGTTATTTTTTTAATTTTTTTCTTCTACATGGGCCTTTAAGGAATCAAGAAAATTACAGACTTGTTAGAAGGAGGAAATATGAGGCATGATCTGGGTCATACCTAAAGGTATCAAAAAGAGTTACTTACTTTCCCCTCAAGAGAAAAGAGAATAGGTTTGTGGTGTGTCAGGAGAAACACATTCTAAGGGTTTCCAAAATGTCTTCATCTATCAAACTTAGTATAATTACCATTTGGGACTCACTAATTCCTCTGAGTTACAACATGGTATTTCAAGATGTCTTATTTTAAATGAAATTCTTTAGAAACAGTCACATTTATTATTTGGCCATTAACAGGGTGTATTATTTTAATCTAAGGTTAACAATATTTTAAGGAAATTAGATGGAGGATAGGTATTTTTTAGTGGGATAAGTTGCTGCTGAGTAATTTCACTTATATCTGCCTCTTCATTTCCTCGTTTGGGGTTTTCATGGCAAAGATCTTGGACTAGTTTGCTATTTCCTTCCCCAGATCATTTTACATATGACAAATTGAAGCAAACAGAGCTGAATGACTTACTCAGAATCACATAGTTAATAAGTACCTGAGACTAGATTTGAACTCACAAAGATGAGTCTTCTGGTTTAACATTTCATCTGCTGTACCACCTACTTGCCCAAAGAGGATAAAGAAAGTTATAAAGCATGGAAGAAAATTTCAAAACCCAAAGAGAGTAGTCAGATGAGCAACCTCAGTCAAGTCAAGAGCATTGGATGTTCAGGGAGAGACCAGAATCCAAAAGGACAGAAAACAGAGGTTAGCTTCCTGATACCAAAAGAATGAAGATCAATGGACTAGAAAAGATAGGAAAACAGATTTGAGCCAAATATAAGGGTTTCATTACAATTAGAACTATACAATAATGGAACAGATTAGTTCAGATTGTAGTAAGATCCATGGAAAACCCTTAAGTATATAATTGAACTCAGATATGTTCTAAAAGACATATTGCTTTGCCAATATGGGCAAGAGAATTAGACTAGAAGACTTTTGAATTCCCAACCAAATCAAGAACTCCATGACACTCGATTTTTATTTATGTACTTATATTTTTTACTTATGATTTCATTTTATGCTGGCCAAATGATTTAATATTGTGTTTATAAATTACATTACTCTTGTCTGTCTGTCTTTCTTCATTTGTGTGTATATATATGTATATGTGCGTGTATTTCTATGTCTACAGAGATATAGATATAAATATTTATTGTGGGCCAAGATCTATGCTAAATGCTGGGGATAAAAGAGGTAGCCCCACCAAAAAAATAGTCCGTGTCTTCCAGAATCTCACAATCTAATAAATACAATCCTCACAATAACTCTTACAGAACTGCAGGATAGGGGAAAGAAAGAAAGAAACAGAGAGAGACATAGAGACAAGATAGATAAGATATTGATAGATAGATATGTATGTATATATATATATATGTGTTTGAATATATGTATATTACACATATATAATTGTTATCATTATATTAGCTTACTGAATTAAGATTCCTCAGGCAAACACTGAGTTTCAATTATTGTATAATAATGGGCCAACATGTTCTTCTTTATTTACCTTAACTTAACAGGTTAGATCAGCTAGAGCCTGCATTAACTTTCCATCTGCATAATGAGAACAAAAAGTATTTTTCTCCACATAGCCATCCTCAGAGCTTCCATTCAGCATGAAAAGCTTTTTTAGAACATGGAAAGAATTGCTGGCATCTAACACAAAATGGTATTTCCACTGAATTGAGAATCTGGAAGGGAGGACAACCAGTCAAAGCATTTCAAACTCGCACCTGAAACTCTGTCCTGTTTTACAGCAATTTTATACCTTTCTCACGCCACCATAAATAAGCTGTAATATTCCTCAATAGAAGACCAAACTTTTTTCTAGGTCCTTATGCTGGTTTACAATGAAGCCCTAAATTAGATTAGGCTACTGTAATCTCTGCAGAGGAAATAATTAGTCTAGTCATTCTTTTTCATCTGTGTGGTCATTTATATGCTAATTCTTTGACTCTTCCTTGATCCCCCTTTCCATAATATCCTGTATAAAACTCATTACTATTTTTTGTTGTTAATTTTAGATCAGGGTAGATTTATTGATCCCCAAAAAGCTTCTGCAGAAAAAAAGTTATCCTTACTACCCAGCCACTCATTCATCTATTGAACAAACATGTATTAAGTATTTCCTGGGCATTCAGCACTATGCTAGATGCTGCTGTACAAGGATGAATGAGATAAGATTCATATCTTCAAAAAGTTCATAGTCAGGTGGGCAGCAAATATAGACAGTTGCTTACACATTTTGCAATATTTTTATAAGAAGCCAATTTTCAAGGGGCCTCATCTGCTCTATTTCAACTCTAATAAAAAGCATGAATTTCCTTTATAAAATATCTAATGAGTCCAGTCTCCACCTAAATGATAAGTAACAATACTCCCACCTTCCCTTCTAGGAGAGGGTGGCAGAGAAGATATTTGATAGGTTTTATAATTAGCAAAAAAAAAATTCTGTCACTAATTCTTCCCATTTTTGCCCTCTGGGATCAAGAAGAATAAATTTAATCCCTCTGTCATATGAAAATCATTCAAATATTGAAAGGTGGCTTTTATATATTTGCCGAGGCATTTCTTCATGCTAAATCATCTCCAGTCACTTCAACTGATCTTCTTGTATCACAGTCTCAAGACGATTTAGAGCTGTGGTCAGTTTTTTCTGGACTACCTCTTGATCATCAATATCCTTCTGTAACATGGTACCCAGAACTTGACACAATATTACAGATGTGATTTGATCAGAAAAAAAAAAAAAATACAACAGGACTATTTGCTGTTTTCTTCTGCAGCATAAGATTGAGTTAGCTTGCCTGGTAAATCATACCGTTAGGTCTTATTAAGATTTCAGTCCACTAAAATGCCTATTTTCATATATCCTTCCTACGCTCATCTTCCACAACCTATATTTTTGTAATTGACTTTTTGAATCCAAATATATAGCTTTATATTTATGCTATTATGTTTCCCTTTAACTTTGTTTTCATCAGTTGATCATTCAGCCATAAATAAACAGCTGATTGAAAAGTGAAATGACGTCGGCATTGATAATCAGTCACTTTCTATATGTTAAAATTCCGCAATTACCATATCACCCATAAATGATGCCCTAAAGTAGAATATAACTTCACTGGTAACATGGTTGACTGCAAACTTTAGATTATATAACATACTGTTGTATCAATTCTTTATTGATTATAATTCTTCCCCAAAAATCATTTGTATCAATAGGTAAAAATGAAGGCCTAAAGATTTTCCTCAAAGGTGTTTCCTACATATGTGTTTAGATAAGGACACATTCCATGCCTGATGTGACCACAGACATTATTTTTGTAATGATGTTGAATATCAATATTAAACAGTGAGACATGTTTACCAAAGTTAATTATCAGTGCCATAGGGGGTTGTCCTGCCCAAATAATTTCCAAATTCTAAAATAATTTTCCTATTTACTGGAAAAATTCTAATATTGCTATTGTGGGTATCATCATAATGATTCCATTGATCAGTAAATAAGATCTGCTCTGTGATAGTCACAATCACTTAGAAAAAAAATCAGTCATATAAGCAATCTACTGAGTTAGTACATCAGTTCAAATATTTTAGATAAGGCCAATGAGATAGAGCTAGAATGAAATTAGAATATAAACTTAGATTAAGCAATATTTTAAAAGTTACATATCACTTTCAATGATCATAATCTGTTTGATGCTGCAAAAGCCCATCTTTTTAACAAAAAAAAAATCTCAGTACTATTTTTCTATAAATCTGGGAATAGTAGCATCTCAAATGTTTTACAATTCACTAGTGACCCAAAAAGCAATGATTACATCCAAACCATCAATATGAGCTTTAAGGTCTCCAAAATTGTGATCCTATGATTAATCATTCTAATAAGCAGTCTCTCACATTAATCTAAGGTTTGCAAAGTGTTTTAAAAGAAATATGACTATTCATGCTGCAAAAGTGAAGGATAATAAGTGGATAAGTAGTTTGAGTATTATATTAGTCTCAAAGGAAAATTTAGAGAAAATCCTCCAACACATTGAGAAGACATAAACTAGATGTACCAAGAATTACAGAATGTGGATGGGTTTCAAACTCCATTTATTGAAAAAGGACTTTACGCCAATGAGCTCCATTGAAGAAAACAAATCATCTTTTTAGCTTTGTATAAATATTCTATCTTGTTAAGATCTTTTTGGATATAATAAAGTCAACAAAAATATTAACTATCTTTCCCAGCTTTGTGGTCATCCATAAATTTGTCAAGTAATAAATTCACTAATAAAAATAATGAGCAGAATAGGGCCAGAAATGTTCTGTTGTTACACAAGAGAGTTCCCTTCCTATTAACATCCTGCTCTTAATAATAATAGCATTTATATCATGCATTAAGAATTATAAAGTATTTTACAAACATTATCTAACTTCTGTTGAAAACCATCATCAAGCTGACTGGTCAATAATTTGAAATATATCCCTTTTTAAAACATTATGAAATACTTAGTCCTGCAGCACTTCTATACCCCCCAAATATCTTAAATAATACTGATAGTAGTTAAGCAATAACATCTACTAATTCTTTTATTACTCTAGAATATCATTCTTCCAGAATAAAGGACAATATGGCTCCACCTACCTTTCTAGCCAATTATTATTATCCTCTTTTAACTGGTTGGCTAGTTTCTTCCTTGTAAAGGGCTTGCAATTTTCCACATCCACGTCTTTGCACAAGATGTTCCACATGTCTGGGATATGCTCCGGCATTACCTCCAGTTCTTAGACTCTCTAATTGCTTTCAAAGCATAGCTCAGGAGTAACCTCTTGCATGAGGTGATGCAGAGGAGAAAGCCTGGGGCTTGAAGTCAAAAACACTTTGAATTTGACTTCTGACACTTACAAGCTATGTGATCTCAAGCAAGTCATTTATCTCCTTTCTGTCTCAGTTTCTTCATATGCAAGATGGGAATGAGAATAGCACCTACCCCATGGTGTTTTTGTAAGAATCAAATGAGATAACATATAAAAAGCTTTGCAGATTTTCAAGTGCTATACAAATGCTAGCTGTGATTCTTATAGCTATTTATGATTCCTCTAATCATTAATACTTTTTCTACCTTGAAATTGTGTTATATTGCAGATCCAACCATTCTGGAGAGCAATTTGAAACTATGCCCAAAGGATTGTCAAACTGTGCATACCCTTTGATGCAGCAGTGTTTCTACTAGATTTATATTCTCAAAAAGATCTTAAAGGATGGAAAGGGACCTACATATGCAAAAATGTTTGTGGCAGCCCTTTTAGTAGTAGCAAGAAACTAAAAATTATGTGGATGCCTATTAGTTGCAGAATGGCTGAACAAATTATGTTATATGAATATTGTGGAATAATATTGTTCTATAAGAAACTATCAGCAGGATGTTTTCAGGGAAGCCTGGAGAGACTTACATTAACTGATGCTAAGTGAAATGAGCAGAATGGGAGATCATTGTACACAGCAATATGTATGTATATATTAGATTTAACATATATTTTATCATGTCTCAAAAATAAATAAATACTTGCTATATGCCAAGGGAAAAATTAAAAAAGAAAAAAATTGCTTCATATTAATTCAAATGCAATTTGCATTTATCACTATAGCACCCAGTAGAATGCAAGCTCTATGAGGGCAAGGATTATTTTGTTTTCATGTTTCTCTTGCAGTCATCACCTTATAAATGGTTGTTAAATATCAACCACCACTGCCACCACAAAAATTATAGCTATCATTTATATAGAAGATGAAGTTTAATTGAATTGAAAGCAGTTGAGTGTTTTCTTATCCTATTTTTTTATTATTCTAGATCTCTATTACCCATATACCCCTTACACTCTGCACTTGCTATCTTTGATAAAGAAAAATCAAAGCAAAAATAGGTACTGAGTAGTTCTTTCTTCATCACTATCATTTTCTCATTCACTCACCTAGACTCTTTAATCTTCTTCTGATTCCTAACCCTCATGTTTTTCATACATTGCAAGTGTTTTTGTTTGACTGACATTATCCTTTCAAAATCTTGCCATAGTTTTATAGTAACCCTAGTTATCTGCCCATACAACCTCTCTTGTATTTCTCCCTTTTGAATCTAAGACATTAATAAGATCCCTTTTCAACTGCGTCAGTCTATTTTGATGATGTCTTTTTGTCATCACCAAAATCAATCATTATTCTGTCATCAAAATTTTATTGAACTTCCCATCCTTCCAGAGACAATTTATTTTTTAGAATATTGGGTCA